>NW_025180574.1:0-2384 GCF_004010195.1 Chiloscyllium plagiosum | reverse complement strand
TCCAAATCATACATCACACCGTGTTCCATATCATTTATCAGTGTTCCAAATCATACATCACACTGTGCTCCAAACCATACATCACACTGTGCTTCAAACCATACATCACACTTTGCTCCAACCATACATCACACTGTGTTCCAAACCATATATCACACAGTGTTCCAAACCATATATCATAATGTGCTCCAAACCATACATCACACTGTTTTCCAAAACATACATCACACTGTGTTCCAAACCATATATCACAGTGTTCCAAACCATACATCACACTGTGTTCCAAAACATACATCACACTCTGTTCCAAACCATATATCACACTGAGTTCCAAATCATATATCACACTGTGTTCCAAACCATACACCACACTGAGTTCCAAACCATACATCACACTGTGTTCAAAACCATACATCACACTGTGTTCCAAATTATATATCACACTGTGCTCCAAACCATACATCACACTGTGTTCAAAAACATACATTACACTGTCTTCCACATCATATTTCACACTGTGCTCCAAACATACATCACACTGTATTCCAAACCATATATCACACTGTGTTCCAAATCATATATCACACTGTGCTCCAAACCATACATCACACTGTGTTCAAAAACATACATTACACTGTGTTCCAAGCTATATATCACTGAGTTCCAAATCATACATAACACTGTGTTCCAAAACATTTATCACACTGTGTTCCAAACCATACATCACACTGTGTTCCAAACCATACATCACAGTGTTCCAAATCACATATCACACTGTGTTCCAAACCATACATCACACTGGGTTCCAAACCATATATCACACTTTGCTCCAACCATACATCACACTGTGTTCCAAACCAGATATCACACTGTGTTCCAAACCATATATCACACAGTGTTCCAAACCACACATCACAGTGTGTTCCAAATCATATATCACACTGCGTTCCAAACCATACATCACACTGTATTCCAAATCATATATCAGTGTTACAAACCATACATCACACTGTTCCAAACCATATATCAAAGTGTGTTCCAAACCATATATCAGTGTTCCAAACCATACATCACACTGTGTTCCAAATCATATATCACACTGTGTTCCGAAGCATACATCACACTGTGTTCCAAACCATATATCACACTGTGCTCCAAATCATATATCACACTGGGTTACAAACCATATATCACACTGTGTTCCAAATCATAAATCACACTGTGTTCCAAATCATACATCACACTGTGCTCCAAACCATACATCACACTGTGTTCCAAATCATACATCACACTGTGCTCCAAACCATACATTACACTGTGCTCCAACCCATATATCACACAATGTTCCAAACCACACATCACACAGTGTTCCAAACCACACATCACACTGTGTTCCAGACATATATCACACTGTGTTCCAAATCATACATCACACTGTGTTCCAAACCATACATCACACTGTGTTCCAAACCAAACATCACACTGTGTTCCAAACCATATATCACAGTGTTCCAAACCATACATCACACTGTGTTCCAACCCATACATCACACTGAGTTCCAAACCATACATCACACTGTGTTCAAAAACATACATCACACTGTGTTCCAAATCATATATCACACTGTGCTCCAAACCATACATCACACTGTGTTCAAAAACATACATTACACTGTGTTCCAAGCTATATATCACTGTGTTCCAAATCATACATAACACTGTGTTCCAAAACATTTATCACACTGTGCTCCAAACCGTACATCACACTGTATTCCAAACCATATATCACACAATGTTCCAAACCACACATCACACTGTGTGTGTTCCAAACCACACATCACAGTGTGTTCCAAATCATATATCACACTGTGTTCGAAACGATTTATCACAGTGTTCCAAATCATATATCACACTGTGCTCCATACCATACATCACAGTGTTCCAAATCATACATGACACTTTGCTCCAAACCATACATTACACTGTGCTCCAAACCATATGTCACACAGTTTTCCAAACCACACATCACACTCTGTTCCAAACCACACATCACACTTTGTTCCAAACCATGCATCACACTGTGTTCCAAACCATATATCACAGTGTGTTCCAAACCATACATCACACTGCGTTCCAAACCAATTATCACACTGTGTTCCAAACCATATATCACACTGTGCTCCAAACCATACATCACACTGTATTCCAAACCATACATTACACTGTGTTCCAAACCATACATCACACTGTGTTCCAAACCACACATCACAGTTTCAATCCACACATCACAGTGTTCAAAACCATACATCACAGTGTTCCAAATCATATATCACACTGTGTTCCAAACCACACATCACACTGTGTTCAATATCATATATCAGTGT
>NW_025180573.1:0-2384 GCF_004010195.1 Chiloscyllium plagiosum | reverse complement strand
TGTTCATGGTGTTCAGTGTGAATGATGCAGGAAAACAGTGAGTGTTAATGTCATTCAATATAAACGAAGCAGGAAAACAATGAGTGTTAATCGTGTTTAGTGTGATTGAAGCTGGAATACAGTGATTGTAAATGGTGTTCAGTATGAATGAAGCAGGAACCCAGTGAGTGTTAATGGTGTTCAGTGAGAATGAAGCAGGGACACAATGAGTGTTACTGGTGTTCAGTGTGAATGAAGCAGAAACACATTGAGTGTTAATGAAGTTCACTGTGACTGATCCAGGAACACTGAGTGTTAATGGTGTTCAGTTTGAATGAGCCAGGAACACAGTGAGTGTTAATGGTGTTCAGTGTGAATGTAGCAGGAACATGCTGACTGTTAATGGTGTTCAGTGTGAATGAAGCAGGAACATAGTGAGTGTTAATGGTACTCTGTGTTAATGAAGCATGAACACAGTGAGTGTTAATGGTCCTGAATTTGAATGAAACAGGAACACAGTGAGTGTTAACGGTGTTCCGTGTGAATGCAGCTGGAACACAGTGAGTGTTAATGGTGTACAGTGTGGATGAAGCCGTTACACAGTGAGTGTTAATGGTGTTCAGTGTGAATGAAGCAGGGACACAGTGAGTGTTTATGGTGTTCCGTGTGAATGAATCAGGAACATAGTGAGTGTTTTTGGTGTTCAGTGTGACTGAAGCAGGAACACAGTGAGTGTTAATGGTGTTGAGTGTGAATGAGGCACAAACACAGTGAGTGTTAATGGTACTGGTTGTGTGAATGAACAGGAACACAATGAGTGTTAATCGTGTTCAGTGTGAATGAAGCTGGAACGCAGTGAGTGTAAATGGTGTTCAGTATGAATGAAGGAGGAACATAGTGAGTGTTAATGGTGTTCAGTGAGAATGAAGCAGGGACACAATGAGTGTTACTGATGTTCAGTGTGAATGAGGCAGAAACACAGTGAGTGTTAATGTACTGAGTGTGAATGAAGCCAGAACACATTGAGTTTTAAAGGTGCTGAGTGTGAATGGTGCACGAACAGAGTGAATGTTAATGGTACCTAGTGTGAATGAAGAAGGAACACAATGAGTGTAAATTGTGTTCAGTGTAAATGAAGCAGGAATATTCAAATTGTTAATGGTGTTCAGTGTGAATGAAGCAAGAATATAGTGAGTGTTAATGATACTGTGTGTGAATGAAGCAGGAACACAATGAGTGTCAATTGTGTTCAGTGTAAATGAATCTGTTCAGTGTGAATGAAGCAGGAACATAGTGAGTGTTAATGGTACTCTGTGTGAATGAAGCATGAACAGACTGAGTGTTAATTGTGTTCAGTGTGAATGAAACAGGAACACTGTGAGTGTTAATGGTCCGGAATGTGAATGAAACAGGAACACAATGAGTGTTCAGTGTGATTGAGGCAGAAACACAGTGAGTGTTAATGGTGTTCAGTGTGAATGCAGCAGGAACACAGTGAGTGTTAATGTTGTACAGTGTGGATGAAGCCGTTACACAGTGAGTGTTAATGGTGTACGGTGTGAATGATGCATGAACACAATGAGTGTTAATGGTGTTCATTGCCAAAAGCATTGACAGTGTGAGTGTTAATGATGTTCACTGTGACTGAACCGGGAACACAGTGAGTATTAATTGTGTTCAGTTTGAATGAAGCAGGAACACAGTGAGTGTTATTGGTGTTCAGTGTGAATGATGCAGGAACACAGTGAGTGTTAATGGTGTCCAGTGTGAATGAAGCAGGTACACAGTGAGTGTTAATGGTATTCAATATAAATGAAACAGGAACACAGTGAGTGTTAATGGTGTTCAGTGTGAATGATGCAGGAACATAGTGAGTGTTAAAGGTGTTCAGTGTGAATGAAGCTGGAACACAGTGAGTGAAAAAGGTGTTCAGTGTGAATGAAGCAGGAACACAATGAGTGTTAATTGTGTTCAGTGTGAATGAAGCTGGAACACAGTGAGTGTTAATGGTGTCCAGTGTGAATGAAGCAGGTACACAGTGAGTGTTAATGGTATTCAATATAAATGAAGCAGGAACACAATGAGTGTTAATGGTGTTCAGTGCGAATGAGGCAGGAACACAGTGAATGTTAATGGTGTTCAGTGTGAAATTAGCAGGAACACAGTGACACTTCATGGTGTTCAGTGTGAATGAAGCTGGAACACAGTGAGTGTTAATGGTGTTCAATGTGAAATTAGCAGGATCACAATGAGTGTTAATGTTGTACAGTATGGATGAAGCCGTTACACAGTGAGTGTTAATGGTGTACGGTGTGAATGATGCATGAACACAATGAGTGTTAATGGTGTTCATTGCCAAAAGCAGGGACATAGTGAGTGTTAATGATGTTCACTGTGACTGAACC
>NW_025180572.1:0-2384 GCF_004010195.1 Chiloscyllium plagiosum | reverse complement strand
GAACAATGCACTGTTGTGGTGCTGGACCGACACGTAATCCGGATTTATGGATCAATGAACTGCTGTGGACTCCATATCTCCTCGCGCTAGACAGATATCTAGTCCGCGTTTTTAGCTCAATGCATGCTGTGGTCTGCATTGCCCCTGGTGCTGGACAGTCATCTGGTTCGGGTGTTTAGATCAATGCATTGCTGTGGTCTGCATAGCTCCCGCTGCTAGACAGATACCTAGTCCGTGTTCTTGATGAATGCACTGCTGTAATCTGCACAGGTAGCCGTGTTGTCTTGTCCAGGTTTGTAGATTAACGCACTGCTGTGGTCTGCATCGTTTTCTGCACTCGGCAGATTTCTGGTTTTCATCCCGAAGAGCTTGATTCACACAGTTTCTGAGCTGAAAGATATCTCCTCTGGGCTAATGGTTCTCTTTGCTGGATTGACAATGTGATATAATTAACCATATCAGCTGATCTGACAATGTGTTTTTTCTCATTCTTGTGAGTGGACCCTCTGTTTCTCACTGCATTAATATTACAGTGTAGCCATACACAGTACATGTTGGTGAATATTAACTGTCCTGGGAGCAGGCGAAGCCTCTTCATTCAGATCGTCTTCGGGTCGCGCCATGGAAGGAAATGATGCTGTTTTGGATAAATGCTATCTGCTTGAATCGCGACTAAAAACACATTACCAGTCCCCAGCGCCAAACAACCACATCAAAATCTCTCTCCATTGATGTAATATACAGCCTTTTTAGTGTTCCCGAAAAAAATCAAAATTTCACGGTTACCCACGTTATATTGCTGCTGCCAGGTTTTTGTTCATTGCTTGTCCAATTCGCGATTCTCGACTGTCTCTTGATTTCTTAGTTTACTGTCTAACATAGTGAGAATATATTTGTTCCATTTGTCTAAAACGTTGGTTTAGTTGCAAGTAACTGTGCTCCCAGCATTGCTCACTGTCTCACTGCAGACGACGTTTTGTGTTAAACTTATAAATTTCTCCTTAATTTATCCCTGCTCCCGCCTCAGGCACCAATCCTCCACATATTCCTATGTTGCAGATTAGAAAGGCTGAGAGAGCCCAACACTTTCCTATGGAACAGACATGAGAGATTGAAAGATCTGCACCAATTGCTGAGTAACAGTCCCCAATGGTTGAAAGGCCACATTGTTTACCTGTTTAAAACTATTGATAGGTGGAATCAGTTAACAGCCGAATACTGACTTTATGATGGAATGAAGGCCATTGATGCTGCAGCTGCACACGGCCCACAGTTCCTCATGGATGCCCACTTTGAATTTGATCGGTCCTTCAGAGGTATGCCTTGATTCACAGGTGCTAGAAACACATAATATAGTGGGCAGTATCTAAGCGGACTTCGATTCATTTACAAAATCGAGGGGATCTGAGTTATTGCGAAGGATTGATATGGGAGGCAAGAGATGTCCATTATCAGGTGATTTACTTGACTGTCTTTGAACTGTAACCGTGATATGTCTCAGGTTCTGGAAGCAATTTTGGGGATGCAGGGTATCTCCTTCCTTGACTGTATCCCCTGGTGTCCCCACCGTGGTGTCTATCCTGTTGTTGCAACAAGATGTAATCAGGAATAGTATTTAGTCTTCATGAAATCTCATCAATCAGATCTAATTATGTGTGTATGAAACTCCCATACTGTTTCCGGACTGGGAGTGTGGTGCAGGAGAAGCAAAGCAGTTCCGGCAGCATCCGAGGAGCAGGAGAATCGACATTTCAAGCATGCACCCTCTGTCAGGAATGAGACTTGTGGGCGGGGTGCTGAGAGAAAAATGGGTGGATATGGAACTGGGGAAGGTAGCTGATAATGCGAAGGTAGATGAGGAAGGGGAGAAGTGATTGGTTGGAGTGGAGGGTGGACTGCATAAGTAAGTTCGAGGCTTGGTCATGGGAGAAGGATGTGCAGGGGAAAGGAGGAAACTGGTGACACTCATATTAATCCAGTGTGGTGGCAGGGTCCCAAGGTGGAAGTTGAGATATTCTTTCTCCAGGCTTTGAGTCGTAAGAGTATGGTGATGTAGGAGGATCAAGACCTGAATGGCCTCGGTGGATTGGAAGGGGGAGTGCAACTGTTCAACCTAGCGTCGGTGGCGTTGGTTGGTGCATGTGCCCCAGAGATGTTCTCTGAAATGATCCGCAAGTTGGCGTCCTGTCTTTCCGATGTACAGGAGACCACATTGGGAGCAATGGATACAGTAGATTACATTTGTGGAGGGAGAGATAAACTTCTGTTGGAAATGGAAGGTTCGTTTGGGGCATTTCACGGAGCTGAGTGAGAGGTGTTGGCGCAGATTTTGTACCTTCTGCTGTGTCAGTGGAAGCTGCCAGGATTGAGGTGAGTTCTGGTGG
>NW_025180571.1:0-2384 GCF_004010195.1 Chiloscyllium plagiosum | reverse complement strand
TCCCTGGTTATTCTCTCCTACTTGAGGTCCTTGCGGAATATCATAGGGTGCTCTCTAATCCTGCTCGCAATTTTCAATGCCCCTATGTTCTTCATTCCCCTCTGTGTGAATTTTTTAAAGCAACTTTTCGATCACCTCTCCGTCTCTGAAAATCTACAGAATACAGGTGGAGTTCCCTCCTCGGACAATCTTGCCATCGGAGGGGTTAATCTAGAGAATGTACATTCAGTATATGTGATCAGTATGTTTTACTTAGATCAGAAAATCAAAACTGTGCACAATACTCCAGGTACAGTCTCACCAACACGGTGTGTCACTGGTGTAGAACTTCACTAATACTCGGAGCGAATTTCTACAGAAGCTGGGATCTGTACTGAAAACCAATGCTAGAGGTCACAGCGAGTTAGACAGCATCCATGGAAAGAGAGCACAGAGGTTTTCATTGTCTATATTCTGATTCCCTTCAAACAAAATGAAACTTAACTTTTACCTTCCCCCATTTGCATAGCTTTTACCAATACAATTTGCTTTATTGCTTTAGGGCTAACTTACAGTGTGAATTTTTAAGAAATTCTCCTGACATCCAACTATACCAAATCCATTTGTTCTCCATTGTTTATATCGACAAGGGACATCTTCAAGCAAAAGTTTTGTAAATGTTGCCTTCCCTTTCAGGAGTTAGATTAGATTACAGTGTGGAAACAGGCCCATCGGCCCAACAAGACCACACCGACCCGCCGAAGCGCAACCCACCCATACCCTTACATTTACCCCTTACCTAACACTACGGGCAATTTAGCATGGCCAATTCACCTGACCTGCCCATCTTTTGGAGTGTGGGAGGAAACCGGAGCACCCGAAGGAAACCCACGCAGACACGGGGAGAACGTGCAAACTCCACACAGTCAGTCGCCTGAGGCGGGAATTGAACCTGCGACTCTAGCGCTGTGAGGCAGCAGTGCTAAACACTGTGCCACCGTGCCACCCACAAAGCTAGCATCATTCTCTAGACGTTTGCTATAATAGTCCAAGTGCCCAATATCACATTCTTTATAATAAATTCCGACAGATTCCCCACTGTGAACAATACGTTACCTGGTCTGTAGTTCACCATTCTCCCTCTTCCAAACTAAATACGGAAAAAAATACAGTGATTCCCAAAGCAGCTATTATGTCTATTTCTGCTTTCTCTGAAACTCTGGTATGAAGTACATTTGGTCTGGCAGACTTATCAATACAGTTATGTTTTCAAATGCTGCCTCGTTACGGATATGAATGATGTTAGTCTTCGGTTACACAAGTCCCATGGTCACTTGGTATTTCTGGGAGATTTTCTGGACGTTCCTCCGTGAATACAGACATAAAGTAACTTTTTAGTCTCCTTATCATTTTTTTTTTCCTGTTCTCAACAATAAATTGCCCTGTCCACACATTCACTGTTCCAAATTTGACTTTTCTTTTATTTTCCTTTCAAATATTGATGGCAGTTTTTCATCAGTCTTTTTGTTTCTGGTTAGTTTGCATTCTTGTTCTATTTTTAATTGACTTATCAGTTTATTAGTCTTCCTTCATTTCGTCCAAAATTTCAATGAATCTACAATATATGACTCTTTTCTAAGGCACTTTCATCGATCTAATGCAATTCTTAACTTCTTTTGTTAACCATCGTTGAATCACCTTTTGCTTTTGCGGTTTATGCCTTGGACGGATATATGTATAAAGTAGACCTTACAGTGTTTCTGTAAATAACAGGCATTACCTGTCTTCATTAATTCCTTTAATGTACTTTTCAAATTCACTAAAGCCAACTTTATTCTCATATCTTAATGGCTTGCATGACTCAAGTATATACCGAAATATAAGAAAAAATCTTTTTTTGTATTCAGACGTAGTATAAAATTCAATATATTAAGATCACTATTCCCAAAAGCTCCTTTACAGCAAATTCTTCGATTTGCTCTGCTGCTCACACAACACCAACTCCAAAATTGCCTGATCAACAGCTCGTGGCTCAACATACTACTAAAGCAACCCATCTCATGCACACTCAACATTAACATTCACTTGGGTAAACACTGGGTAGATGTAACTTCAAGCTGTCCATTATTACTGCAGTACCCACAAACCTGTCTGTCTAATTTCCTGTTTTATGACATATTTACATTTGTATTACAGCTCTCACTTTGATACATAACTACCATGAACGTTGTTTCTCCTTGCTGTTCCTAAGATCCACCTCACCAGATTCTGAGTGACGTGGGCTCCAGGGAGGTAGATTCAGGCCACATGTTTGACGAGGCATATCTCATCATTTAAATTATCTCACCACATCTTACCTGTTCCTCTCAAGTGTGTCATTGTGAGATTTTCGTCAGATCTGCCGT
>NW_025180570.1:1490-2384 GCF_004010195.1 Chiloscyllium plagiosum | reverse complement strand
CGATGTTCAGACATTTTGATGAAGTGTGAATACTTGAATTGACGATTCTCCTGCTTCTCAGATGCTTCTTGACAGGCTGTGCTTTTCTAGTACCACACGTTTCGAGTCTGACCTCCAGCATCTGCAGTCCTCACTTTCTCCGAGCATCATAGACTTAGTCTATACGGAATTCAGCTACACCAGAACAGGATGAGGCCGTTCACCCCTGAAGTTTGATATGCAATCACATTCACAGGCCAATCAGCGCCTCAAGCGTATAACACTGTACCCAGATTAGGCCGTGCAGCACCACTACCTAGAGATACAGAAACCAAGATCATCCATTCAGCTCCTCAAGTCTGTTAGACAAGAACAGAAAGAGTCCACAAATAGACTAACGTATGTGGTATACTGGAGTAACAGGAGACCCTTTCGCCCTTCAACCCTGCCTTCATTTTCAGAGACGTCAGGGCTGGTCTGCTATAGGCCTCGATTTCTCTTCCATCCCAGTTCATTGTCGCCCTCAACTCTCTGACGCGTCAAAAAACATTGACACCCTCTTTCCCCCATCCCACCAAACATTTCAGTGATATAGCTCCTGTAACTGTCTGGGATAGGGAGACCACATTATTTAATAACTTCTGAGAGAAGGAAATGTTCCCCACACATATACCTTGGTGTATTGACATGAAAAAAGCTTTGAGCACTGTGTAAGAATGACTGGTAATAACGTCACAGCAGGATTTGACTGAGAAAGGTGTCAAGGAACCTGAACAAAAAATGAACATAATGGGAGTTAGGTGTAAACTGGTTGGGTAATTCAGAACACAATGTGGCTGGTGGAGGTCAATCCTCTCAGTCCCTGGATATCGCTGTGGGCGATCCTCAGAGTGGCTTGTTTGGCACAAACATCTT
>NW_025180570.1:0-1262 GCF_004010195.1 Chiloscyllium plagiosum | reverse complement strand
GTGAGGGAGGAGAAGGCAGTGTGGTGAGGTGTGGATGGCTGAAGACAGATCGTGTGTACCATCAGGCTTGTCGACGGGAGGACTGAATCTGGTTGGTGGCTGGAAAAAGGTTTGATCAGAGCAATGGAAGTAATGGAATGGGCTGGGAAAGTAGTCGGGGGATTGGAAGGGAGACTATTTAAAGTTGGAGAACTCACTGTTGATTCCTCCAGCCTGTAGGCTTCCCGGGGGAAGATGTAGTGTTGTTCCTCCAATTTGCAGTTTGGTTCGTTGTGGCAATGGAGGAGGCCAAGGAAGGCAGTGCTGGAAAGGGATTGGGAGGGAGACTTGAAATAGGCAGTGACTGGGAGGTCAGGTCAGCGCTAATGGGCCCAGCTGAGATGCGCAGCAAAACATTTCCCTCGTTTATGTTTGGTCTCCCCGATGTAGAGAAGACCACATCCTGAGCAACAGCTACAGTACATTAGGTTGGATCTTACCACCTTGCACATATTCCACAAGGGCCGTTCGCTTCGCGAATCACTTTGCCACATCCTCACCCATTCCTCCAGTTTCCCCCACCCGAAACATCCCCTGCAACTGGAATAGATGCATCACCTGTCAGCACACCACTCCCCTCACCTCCTTACAGAGCTCTTGTGTCTATCCAGGTGAGACAGAGTTTCACCTGCCTCTCTTCTATCCTACTTCACTGCACCTCCTTACAGAGCTCTCTGTGTCTATCCAGGTGAGACAGAGTTTCACCTGCCTCTCTTCTATCCTACTTCAATGCATCCTGCGCTCCTGATACGATCTTCTCACGACCCATTTCAATCCCCCTTTCCAATCCCTTTCTCACATTACCATACTTGGGCTCCTGTGTTGCCAGGGTGAGTCAGATCGCAAATTGGAGGAACAACACTTCATTGTCCGCCTGGGCAGCCTATAGGTCGAAGTACACAACAATGAGTTCTGCAATTTAAAATGGCATTCCCAGCCATGCAACTACACCATTACAAGTCCATCTCCTCCCTTCCATTCCGCCTAATGACCCTTCTTTTCATTTACCAACCGGATTCTCTCTCATCGACCAACCATATTGCATCTATCACTTGTGTCCACCGATCCCTACTTCAGCAACCTGCTGTTCTTCCCACCACAAACATGTCCTTCTCTCTTTCTCTGCAGATCCCCCAACTCTCACTCTCAGTCAGGAAGAACGGTTAGACCTAAAATGTTGACTTCTGCAACTCCTGATGCCGCCTAGCTACTGGTTTTCTTCT
>NW_025180569.1:0-2384 GCF_004010195.1 Chiloscyllium plagiosum | reverse complement strand
AAACCACGCAAACAACCAAAAATCCATAAAACTACATGAAATTTGCATTGTTAGTTCATTATCTTTCGATTAGTGTTCATGTCACTTTGAGAGAAATGTTAAAGATGTTCATCAAAATTACCAATTCCACATTACATTTTCCAAAGTATGGAAGGATTTTGTCAATTTGTTGAATTTTTTTTAGTAAAGATAATGTTAAGGATACAGTTAAAAGTATTGACACTATCGTATGAACAATTAGGATTGCCTTTCAGAATGAATTGTCAAATTCCTTTGCCCTTGTGGTATTTCAGCAACTATAAAAATGCATTTTTTTTCTGATTAGCGATGTTTTCATTTCCAGAATATAGCTTGTAACAAATGAAATGTTGAATTGAATTTTCGAGCAATTTGCACGTGGCTGCTCTGTGCAACGTTTTTTATGATAACATTTAATATCTGTGAGCCGAATACTTTATGTCATTTTCTGTGGTACAGAAGATATTTTGTTTATTTGCTTATTCAAACTCTTGGTTTTGTATTGTATTACCTCTTCAAAATCTTTTAATTTACAACAACAATTTCCTCAAATATGTTCCAACCTGTGGTGATATCATGTGAGTCCTTGCTTATGCACAATCCCATGTCTCCCAAACTCTTCTATGGAATTTTGGAATAACATAGTGCAGAAGAGTCACTTTGGACCATCGATTCTACTGTATCTTAACTGTGACATACCTACAGATATCCAACTTACGGACCTGGTCAACAGGCATGGACGTCATGGCACTGTAAGTATTCACGTAAGTATTCCTAAAAGTTTAAATGATACCATTCTGAAACAAACTCCAAGGCAATCATTTCCAGAATACCAGAACTTCTGGGTTTAAATGATTAGCCATCAATTTCCCGGTAAACATTCTGTTTTCCAAGATAACTGTGCCCCCTTTGTGTTGTCCTTCGATCGAAAGGAGTCACCGACTTCCTTATCACCATGACAATGCCTCTCATAGACAGTTATTTCTCCACCAAGTTGCTCCATGGCAAGAAACACGAGCTTATTCAGACTTCATCCTGAGCCCCCTTTTCCAGTTATGCGCTACTATGCTACAATCTTCATGATGCAGGCCCTTGTACCAATTGTATTCCCTCCAACATACTGGCAACATTCTAATACAGATATATCAAATTTATTCCCTCTGCAGTCTACCAACCTCACAGTCTCAGTGAGCTCCTATAGGATAAAATCCTCTCTGAATTCTCTGTTGAGTTTCATGCCTTCAAAACAGTTATAAAAATACATTTTATTCCTGTTTTAGTTGAAAGACGAGGCAAGAGTATCTTCCTCTGGAGAACGACATTAAATATATTCCCTATCATTTCTTCAAAATAACCTGCCACTCGACCCATATTATAATATGTTTCCAAAATAATTTGACAGAGACGAATTCGTCCATTCCTCGGCCTTATCCATTGACAGAATGTATCAAGAATTCGGCGTTTTTTTTATTTATTTATGAAGGCAGCACGTTGTGATTTCCTTGTTCTCTGTCGAAAATTTGCTTTGATCTTCTTTGAGATCCCGAGTTTTGCCCTATTCACATCTCCCTACTTCTGCTGCAAAAGTGTGTTATGCAAAGTACTCACACGAACAGGACAGACCCTTGTCCGTACGCCATGACACATGCCCCTTCACCAATATAATAACCCATAACTTATACAATATTAAAAGCGATATTTCACCCTCCACATAACATGAAAACCCTTTCGCCAACACAGAAAAAGACTTCAACCAAACAATTTCCACGACCCTACACCACCAGTAACGTACCTCAACAACACACTTTTCATTGATCCAATTCTGATAGCCTACCAAACACTCAAGATTATTCAGTTTATTGGCCAATACCGTTCTGCTTCCTGTTTTTTTGTGGAGTTTTCGCAACAGTTTCTTGCAAGGGAGATGATCCTTCAGCATCTCCTCTCACTGCGGAGAGGAGTGATTGATCGATGAGGAGTCAGGTATGAAAGTAATGAATTGCAGTTTCATCACAAATGACAGAAAGAAATCAGGAAACATGACTCAGTCTCTTTCAACTTTGATAGCGTTTTCGTCAAAAGAAGGAGTATTCATGTCCAATCAATACTTGGGATACCCCTTTCTTTAGAAGTTAGGATATGGGGAACCAATTCCGAATCCATCATCGAAAGTTCCATCAATGAATGAGGAACTGAACTGTCATCTCCCCGAAATCATCATGCGATTGGTTAACAATGGAGCACTGGATGTGTTAAAATTTACAACTGGAGATGATCCGTTAATGCTGACTAGAATTACAGCAGATTAGACCCCTTACCTTATTTTCAGGAGTGTCTAGGTTGGTCCTGCCAACGTACATCACGTG
>NW_025180568.1:0-2384 GCF_004010195.1 Chiloscyllium plagiosum | reverse complement strand
AGGGAGCTTTACTCTGTATCTAACCCCGTGCTGGGAGGGTTTGATGGGGGACAGTGTAGAGGGAGCTTTACTCTGTATCTAACCCCGTCCTGGGAGGGTTTGATGGGGGACAGTGTAGAGAGAGCTTCACTCTGTATCTAACCCCGTGCTGTCCCTGTCCTGGGAGTGTTTGATGGGGGGACAGTGTAGAGAGAGCTTTACTCTGTATATAACCCCGTGCTGGGAGGGTTTGATGGGGGACAGTGTGAAATATTTCTTTCTGGTCTGTAACATCGATTCCCTTTACTCTTTTAAATATTTATTGTGGTGGATAGCTGAGACTGTGCAGTGCGCCTCTCCTGTGCTTTTTGAGGAGAGCTTTTGAATTTTGTAATGTATTTTTTAAACCTGTCTTTCAACTCTGTGAATAAAGGTAATTTCTCTTCCACACTGCCGTGGTCTGCGTGATGAGGCCTGTTCAGAAAGGAATGCAGTCAGTTCCCAAATCTCTCTTTGTCTTTTAAATTGCGCAGAATTCCCCGAATTTCCCTGCTTTTCAGACTCTGGTTGAGAAATTGCAGGTTCCAGTACTGATCAGAGTGTCATACAGCACGGAAACAGACCCTTCGGCCCAACGTATCCATGCCAGCCCCAATCCCAAGCTAAACTAGTCCTACCTGCCTGTTCCTGCGCCATGACCCTCGCCTGTTCATGACCTTATCCAAATGTGTTTTAAATGTTGTAACTGTGTCCACATCCTCCCCTTCCTCAGGAAGTTTACTCCAGACACCAACCACCCTCTGTGTTAAAAAAAAAATAAATTTTCCCCTCATGTCTTTTTTAAATCCCTCTTTTCTCACATGCCCCCTAGTCCCCCACCCTAGGGAAAATAACAACTGCCATTAACTGTATCTATACCCCTCGTGATGTTATAAACCTCTATCAGGCCTCCTCTCAACCTGCTACGCTCCAGGGAAAGAGAACTTCCCAGCCTCTCCTTATAGCTCAAACCCCTTCCTTCCCGGCAACCTCCCGGTAAATCCCTTCTGAACCCTCTCCGGGTTAATAATCTCCTTCCTGTAACAGGGCGACCGGGACTGGACACAGTTCTCCAGACGAGACCTCACCAATGTCCTGTACAACCCCAACGTGACATTCCCCAACTCCTGCACTCAAAAGGCTGAGCAATGAAGGCAAGTGTGCTAAACTCCTCCTTAACCTCCCTGTCTACATGTAAGACAAACTTCACAGAATGATGTCCCTCCACCCTGCTTTGGACCAGGACAGAAAACTTAGCCCAGGCCCTAACTTTATCTACTGTACAACTGCCAATGAAAAAATATTCCAGGAGTGATACAGCTGATCAAATCACTCGGCTTTAACGAAACAGAATTTATTTAAACATAAATGAAAGAATATAGAATAACTTAGTTGATTACCCAACTGACTCTATTTCTGCTTAACAAAGGAGCTGTTCCAATGCCCCCGCAACATCCCGTAAAACCATCCCTTGGCGAAAGTTAGAATTCAAACCCAGGCTCTCTCAGGGAGACGAGGTTTCAGAATCAAAGGTCAGGCAAGAAGCATCTGCTGAAGCATGGAAGCTGCTCCCGCAGGTCCATGGCAGTTTATTTGACTGCCCCTGTTTTTGACAACTAAACCAAACTAGAAACGAAAGAAAAAAATAGCTGAGCTGGGGGACCTGCCTTGCGTTGTACAACTGTGTTAGAAATAGGCGTTGAGAGTGTGGCGCTAGGAAACCACAGCCGGGCAGGCAGCCTCCATGGAGTGCGAGAGTCGACGTTTCCTTCATCTGGAACAGTCCTCACTTGAGAAATAAGGCCCCCTCTGATTGTTGACTCAGGCAGAGGCTGTTAGCTGCTTCGGCACCTCTGCCTTTACAACCCCTCCTGGAGGTGGAGAAAACCAAAGGACAGCAAACCTTGTTAAAGGGGTGGCATTGTCACATCGCCGAGGTCCTTCTGTTCTACAATACTGCCCAAGGCCCGACCATTAATTATAAAGGTCCTACCTATATTAAATCATAGAATGCCTGCAGTGTGGAAACAGGCCATTTGGCCCTACAAGTCCAAACCGCCCCTCCGAAGAGTGACCCACTCAGACCCAATTGCCCTAGTACTGTATATTTGCACCTGACTAATCCACCCTAACCTGCACAACCCTGAGCACTATGGGTAATTTAGCATGGCCAATCCACCCTAACCAACACATCCCTGAGCACTATGGGTAATTTAGCATGGCCAATCCACCCTAACCTCCACATCCCTGAACACTATGGGTAATTTAGCATGGCCAATCCACCCTAACCAACACATCCATGAACACTATGGGGTAATTTAGCATGGCCAATCCCCCCTAACCTCCACATCCCTGAACACTATGGG
>NW_025180567.1:0-2384 GCF_004010195.1 Chiloscyllium plagiosum | reverse complement strand
GACATGACCTTTGACTGCTAACTGGCCACCAGACGATTGTCGTGCAGACACAGTAACGTTCTTAACCCCACTATCCTGGAATTACAGACACGCTGACACCTTATTCACTTTCCTGACTCCTCTGTGACTATTGCTCCTCCTTCCTTCTCCCTCCTCTCCTGTACAGTCAGGCTGCTTGTGGGGCCACAGACATGGGTCTGACTGCACCTTTATCAGCTTCCGAAATGGTAAACTGAATTGGGAGGGAGACGTCAGGCTATACATGGATTCCCTGGCTGTTTCTCTTAGATTGCCTAGACCCCATCCCTTACTTATTCCAGGCTCTCATGTCTGCAGGGTGGTCTGTTCTGTGTGTGTGCTATACCCATAACTCTCAGCATGGCAGAGTCTCTAGTCACTGTCTGAGCTCCACGACCCAGTGTTCATCGAGGACACGAGCAGGCGCTCTGACTTCCCAATGTAACAGAACACTTTTTCCATTTGACAAACATGCCTTGCCATGTCTTAAAATGCAACATGTCTAGAGTAACTTACTTAATTACTTAGAATTAAGTTAACATCAGGGACATCATAATATGGTTTCGTCCCTTATTCCACTGTGGCTTACTGAGCGTAATTTATTATACTGGCTCAGAATTTCACATCCCCCTCATATTTCTGAGATCAATCTTTACTTCAGAAGTTAAAAAATAAATTTGCTGACTTACAGCAATTAACGGACAGTCACTAATAGCGGTGTATTTTATCAGCCAATGAACATACAGCCTTTTCTGTGATGGCTCTTGCACTTCATTCAAACTCGGTGCAGGCAGGTCCCAGCAGCAGAAGGTTTTCTCCGTGACTCCCAGATACGTGTAATTCTCCAGCTCCCACTCCATTCTGCTCCCTCACAGTGTCACCATCTCTGTGACTGCCAGGGGCGTGCAAACCTCCAGCTCCCCCTCCAGTCTGCTCACTCACAGCGTCATCGTCTCTGTGAATCCCAGGCATGACTAGGCCTCGATCCTCAGTGCTGATTTATATCGTCCCATGTTGGTGCATTCACCTCCGAGACGTGAGTGAGCCTCAAGCTCTGGCTCCATGTTGCTCCCTCACATGGTCACTCCCTCTGTGACTCGCTGTTGATTTCGAGCCTCCTGCTCTGCTGTTTCTCCAACTCCAAGTCCCAGTTGGCCTCAATCCTCGATGCTGATTCATATTCTACTGCTCTCTCTCAGGGTCTCTCCCCTTGTGACTCCCAGGTAATGGTAGGTCTCAAGCCTCAGCTGAGATTTATAACAGCCCGTTCCGCACTGCACTCTTACTGGATCGCTGTTGTGCCTGAAAGACAGTGGGAAAGAGGAGGATTAGACAGAGCAGAGGGTGTTACAGTGATTGAGGGAGCTGTATGGGATGGAACAGGTTATCTGGGGAGCTAGGGAGACCTGCAGCAACTAAAGAGGTTTACTGGAAGATAGAGTGAGAGTTGAAGACACAGAAGAAGTCAAAGGAAATAGAAAGATTGTGGCTTGTTCATGATGGAGCTTTGTAGAGTCTAAAGGGCTTTTTCTGAGCTGCTTACAGAGATGTGCAGACTTCAACAAATGCAAATTGAGAGCCAGTAAGTGTTGTATGGTACTGGAAACTGTTGGATGTTACAGAGTTAGAAGACTCGCAGTAACTGGGCGGAATATAAACTTTCAAGCACTGGTGGTGTTCAAGGTCCCTCAGGACATGAAGAGGTGCAGAGAATGGAAGCATTCCAAATAGTGGGATGGTAGGGGCTGGAAGTCATGAGATGGATAAAGAGGACGAAAAGTGCCAATTTAGCACACACTACCATTGTAATTATAGAGATTTAGGAAGGGAATCTGTGCTGTCATTGATTACAGTTATATGGAGAGTTACAGAAGCTGAAGGGGTGACAAATTTAAAAAGGGAGAGATTTTAGGTGATCAGAATTTCCAACGGCTGATGCAGTGACTCAGGAAGGCAGCTCACCACCTTCTCAGGAACAACACAAAATCAACAAGAACTGCTGACGCAGCCATCAAAGTTCATGTCCGTGAATGAATGAAGGAATAAAAGATCTACAAGTAGCACTGAGGTCACTCAGGCAAGCCTTTTCAACAGCACTTCCCAAACCCGCAACCACTATACCCTGGAAGGACAGGAGATCCAGCTGCACGGGAACACTGCTGACGCAGCCATCAAAGTTCATGTCCGTGAATGAATGAAGGAATAAAAGATCTACAAGTCGCACTGAGGTCACTCAGGCAAACCTTTTCAACAGCACTTCCCAAACCCGGAACCACTATACCCTGGAAGGACAGGAGATCCAGCTGCACGGGAACACCCGCATTTCCAAGGTTCCCTTCAAGCCACACTCCATCCTCCCAGCAGTG
>NW_025180566.1:0-2384 GCF_004010195.1 Chiloscyllium plagiosum | reverse complement strand
AACCCTGTACACAATACACCAGGTACAGTCTCAACAACCCTGTACACAATACTCGAGGTACAGTCTCACTAATACTGTACAAAATACTCCAGGTGCGGCATCACCAACCCTGTACACAATATTCGAGGTACAGCCTCACAAACCCTGCACACAATACCGCAGGCACAGTCTCACCAACCCTGTACAGTGTACTCCAGGTACAGCCTCACCAACCCTGTACATAATACTCCAGGTACAGCCTCACCCACCCTGTACACAATAGTCTGGGCACAGTCTCACCAACCCTGTACACAATACTCTAGGTAGAGCCTCACCAACCCTGTACACAATACTCCACACACAATCTCACCTGCCCTGTACACAATACTCCAGGTATAGTCTCACCAACCCTGTACGCAATACTCCAGGTACAATGTCACCTACCCTGTACATAATACACCAGGTACAGTCACACCAACCCTGTACACAATACTCCAGGTACTGCCTCACCAGCACTGTACATAATACTCCAGGTACAGCCTCACCCACCCTGTACACAATAGTCTGGGCACAGTCTCACCAGCCCTGTATACAATACTCCAGGTAGACCCTCACCAACGCTGTACACAATTCTCCACGCACAGTCTCACCTGCCCTGTACACAATACTCCAGGTATAGTCTCACCAACCCTGTACGCAATACTCCAGGTACAATGTCACCTACCCTGTACACAATACACCAGGTACAGTCACACCAAATCTGTACACAATACTCCAGAAGCAGTCTCACCAATCCTGTACACAATACTCCAGGTACAGCCTCACCAACCCTGTACACAATGCTCCAGGGACAATCCCACCAACCCTGTACACAACACACAAGGTACAGTCACATCAAACCTGTACTACGCAATACTCCAGGTACAATGTCACCAACCCTGTACACAATACACCAGGTACAGTCACACCAAACCTGTACACAAAACGCCAGATGCATCTCACCAACCATGTACACAATACTCCATGTACAGCCTCGCCAACCCGGTACAGACTCACCAACCCTGTACACAATATTCCAGTTACAGCCTCACCATCCCTGTACACATATTCCAGGTACTGTCTCACCAACACTGAACACAATACCCCAGATACATTCTCACCAACACATTACACAATACCCTAGGTACAGTCTCACCAATCCTGTACACAACACTCGAGGTACAGCCTCACCAACGCTGTACAGAATACTCCAGGTACAGCCTCACCAACCCTGTACACGATACGACAGGCACAGTCTCACCAACCCATTACACAATACGCCAGGTTCAGTTACACCAACCATGTACACAACACTCCAAGTACAGCCTCACCAACCTTGTACACAATAGTCCAGGTACAATCTCACCAACCCTGTACACAATACTAGAGCTACAGCCTCCCCACCCTGTACACAATACTCCAGGAACAGTCTCACCAACCCTGAACACAATTTTCCAGGTACACCCTCAGCAACCCTGTATACAATACTACATTCACAGTCACACCAAGCTTGTACGCAAAACTCCAGGTACAGTCGCACCAACCCTGTGCACAATACCCCAGGTACAGCCTCACCAATCCTGAACACCAACCCTGTACACAATACTCCAGGCACAGCCTCACAAACCCTGTACACAATACTCCAGGTACAGCCTCACCAACCCTGTACAGTGTACTCCAGGTACAGCCTCACCAACCGTGTACACAATACTCCAGGCACAGTCTCACCAACCCTGCACACAATACTCCAGGTACAGCCTCACCAACCCTGTACATAATACTCCAGGTACAGCCTCACCAACCCTGTACACAATAGTCTGGGCACAGTCTCAACAACCCGGTACACAATACTCCAGGCACAGTCTCACCACCCCTGTACAGAATACTCCACGCACAGTCTCACTAACCCTGTACAAAATACTCCCGGTACAGTCTCCCCAACCCTGTACGCAATACTCCAGGTACAATGTCACCAACCCATTACACAATAGTCAAGTTACAGTCTCACCAACCCTGTACACAGTACTCCAGGTACAGTCTCACCATCCCTGTACACAATACTCCAGGCACAATCTCACCAACACTGTACACAGTACACCAGGTACAGTCACACCAAACCTGTACACAATACTCCAGGCACAGTCTCACCAACCCTATACACAATCCTCCAGGTACAGCCTCACCAACCCTGTACATAATACTCCAGGTACAGCCTCACCAACCCTGTACACAATAGTCTGGGCACAGTCTCAACAACCCTGTACACAATACTCCAGGCACAGACTCTCCAACCCTGTACGCATTACTCCAGGTACAGCCTCACCAATCCTGTGCACAATACTCCACGCACAGTCTCACCAGCTCTG
>NW_025180565.1:0-2384 GCF_004010195.1 Chiloscyllium plagiosum | reverse complement strand
GTCTATGAGTCTGATCTGTTACACTGAGCTCTGTTCTATCTGACTGTACTGTCACACTGAGCTCTGATCTATCAAACTGAACTGTTACACAAAGCTCTGATCTATCCAACTGTGCTGTTACACTGAGCTCTGATCTATCCAAATGTGCTGTTATACTGAGCTCTGATCTATCCAACTGTGCTGTCACAATGAGCTCTGATCTATCTGACTGTGCTGTTACACTGAGTTCTGGTCTATCAGACTGTACTGTTACACAGAGCTCTGGTCTATCCGACTGTGCTGTTACACTGAGCTCTGGTCTATCCGACTGTACTGTTACACTGAGTTCTGGTCTTTCAGACTGTGCTGTGACACTGAGCACTGATCTATCCGACTGTGCTGTTACACTGAGCTCTGATCAATCCGACTGTGCTGTTACACTGAGCTCTGATCTAACCAAATGTGCTGTTACACTGAGTTCTGATCTATGTGACTGCACTGTTACTCTGAGCTCTGAGCTATCCAACTGTGCTGTCACACTGAGCTCTGATCTATCCGACTGTACTGTTACACTGAGCTCTGATCTATGTGACTGCACTGTTACACTGAGCTCTGAGCTATCCAACTGTACTGTTACACACAGCTCTGAGCTATCCGACTGTGCGGTTACACTGAGCTCTGATCTATCTGACTGTGCTGTTACACTGAGCTCTGGTCTATCTGACTGTACTGTTACACTGGCCTCTGGTCTATGTGCCTGCTCTGTTACACTGAGCTCTGGTCTATCCAGCTGTACTGTTACACTGAGCTCTGATCTATCCGACTGTGCTGTTACCCTGAGCTCTGGTTTATCCGACTGTGCTGTTACACGGAGCTCTGGTCTATCTGACTGTGCTGATACACTGAGCACTGATCTGACTGTACTGTTACCCTGAGCTCTTGTGTATCCAACTGTGCTGTTGCAATGAGCTCTGATCTATCCGACTGTGATTTTACACTGAGCTCTGGTTTATCCGACTGTGCTGTTACACTGAGCTCTGGTCCATCCGACTGTGCTGTGACATTGATCTCTGGTCTATCTGACTGTGCTGCTATGCTGAGCTCTGGTCAATCCGACTGTGCTGTTACATTGATCACTGGTCTATCTCACTGCGCTACTACACTGAGTTCTGATCTATCCGACTGTACTGTTACACTGAGCTCTGATCTGACTGTGCTGTCACACTGAGCTCTGTTACATTGAGCTCTGTCCTAATTCACTGTACTGTTACACACAACTCTGAGCTATCCGATTGTGCTGTTACACTGAGCTCAGATCTATCTGACTGTGCTGTCACACTGAGCTCTGATCTATCCGACTGTGCTGTTACACTGAGCTCTGATCTATCTGACTGTACTGTTACACACAGCTCTGATCTATCTGACTGTGCTATTACACTGAGCTCTGATCTCTCCGACTGTACTGTTACACACAGCTCTGAGCTATCCAACTGTACTGTTACACTGAGCTCTGATCTATGTGACTGCACTATTTACACTGAGCTCTGATCTATCCGACTGTACTGTTACACACAGTTCTGAGCTATCCGACTGTGCTGTTACACTGAGCTCTGATCTATCCGACTGTACTGTTACACACAGCTCTGATCTATCTGACTGTGCTGTTACACTGAGCTCTGATCTATCAGACTGTGCTATTACACTGAGCTCTGGTTTATCCGACTGTGCTGTTACACGCAGCTCTGAGCCATCCAACTGTGCTGTTACACTGAGCACTGATCTATCTGACTGTGCTGTTACATTGGGCTCTGTCCGAACTCACTGTACTGTTACACACAGCTCTGAGCTATCCGACTGTGCTGTTACACTGAGCTCTGATCTATCCGACTGTGCTGTTAAACTGAGCTCTGGTCTATCTGAGAGTACTGTTACCCTGACCTCTGATCTATCTGACTGTGATGTTACACTGTACACTGAGCCGTGGTCTATCTGATGGTGTTATTATACTGAGCTCTGATCTATCCGACTGTCCCATTACGCAAAGCGCGGATCTATCCAACGGTGCTGTTACTCTGAGCTGTGGTCTATCTGACTGTACTGTTACACTGATCTCTGGTCTATGAGTCTGATCTGTTACACTGAGCTCTGAGCTATCTGACTGTACTGTTACACACAGCTCTGAGCTATCTAACTGTGCTGTTACACTGAGCTCTGATCTATCCAACAGTGTTGTCACACTGAGCTCTGATCTATCTCACTGTACTGTCACACTGAGCTCTGATCTATCTCACTGTACTGTTACACTAAGCGCTGATCTCTCTCACTGTACTGTTACACTAAGCTCTGTCCCATCACACTGATCTGGTCAATCTGATAGTGCTGTTCCATTGGTCTCGTGTCTATCA
>NW_025180564.1:0-2384 GCF_004010195.1 Chiloscyllium plagiosum | reverse complement strand
GGCACTGAGACTGTGCTGGCTAGTTAAATAAATAAATGTATATAAACAGGAGATTTAGAGTCTCCTCAGGTTAGGGCATTGACATTCTGCTGGCTGGTTAAATAAATATATATAACCATTAGATTCAGATTCTCCTCGGTTTAGGGCACTGACTCGTGTTGGCTGGTTAAATAGAGAAATGTAACTAGAAGATTTAGTATCTCCTCTGTTAAGTGCATTAACTCTGTGCTGTTTGTTTAAATATATATAAGGAGGAGATTTAGAGTCTCCTCAGTTTAGGGCACTGATTCTGGGCTGGCTGGTTAAATATATATTACCTGGAGATTTAGAGTCTCGTCAGTTAAGGAGACTGACTCTGGGCTGGCTGGGTAAATAAATATATATAACCCAGAGATTTAGTGTCTCCTCAGTTTAGGGCACTGACTCTGTGCTGACTGAATAAATAGATAAATATAAGCAACACATTTAAACTCTGTTCATTATAGGGCATAGACCCTGTGCTGGCTTGTTAAATACTGTATTATAACCAAGATATTTAGAGTCTACTCACTTTAGGGCACTGACTCTGTGCTCACAGGTTAATTATATATAACCAGGAGATTGAGAGTCTCCTCATTTTAAGGCCCCGACTCTGTGCGAGATGGTTAATTATATCTCACCAGGAGATTTAGAGACTCCCCATTTTAAGGCACTGACTGTGTGGTGGCTGGTTAAAACTTTTATAACAGGATATTTAGAGTCTCCACAGTTTGGGCACTGACTCTGGGCTTGCTGGTTAAATGAATAGATATAACGAGGAGATTTAGAATCTGTTCAGTAAAGGGCACTGACTCTGTGCCTGCTGGTTAAATATATAAAACCAGTATATTTAGCATCTCCTCAGTTTTGGGCACTCTCTCAGGAGAGAGAGTATATATCCAGGAGATTTAGAGTCTCCTCAGTTTAGGGCACAAACTTGGTGCTGTCTGGTTAAATATATATAACCAGGAGACTGAGAGTCTCCTCAGTTTATGGCACATGACTGTTGGCTGGTGGCTTACCTAAATATATATAAGTAGGAGATTTACAGTCTCCCCAGTTTAGGGTTCAGACTATGTGCTGGATGGATTAATACATATATATAGCCGGAAGATTTCGAGTCTCCTCAGTTTAGGGCACTGCCGCTTTGCTCTCTGTTTAAATATATATATCCAGGTGATTTAGAGTCTCCTCAGTTTGAAGCACTGACTCTGGGCTGGCTGGGTCAATATACATAACCAGGAGATGTAGAGAATCCTCACTTTAGGTCTCTGACTCTGTGCTGGCTGGTTAAATATATGCATGTCACCAGGAGATTTAAATTCTGTTCAATTTAGTGCACTGACTCTGTGCTGGCTGGTTAAATAAATATATATAACCAGGAGATTTAGCGTCTCCTCAGTTAAGGGCACTGACTCTGTGCTGGCTGGTTAAATGTATATAGCCAGGAGGGTTATAGTCTCATTAGTTTGGGATACTGACTCTGGGCTGGCTGGTTAAACAAATATATACTACCAGGAGATATAGAGTCTACCCAGTAAAGCGCACTGAGTTTGTGCTGTCTGTTTAAATATAAATAACCAGGAAATTTAAAATCTCCATAGTTTAGGGCACTGACTGTGGGCTGGCTGTTTAAGTTAACAGATGTAACCAGGACATTTCGAGCCTGCTCATTTTGGGATACGTTTCTATGCTAGCTGATTAAATAAATATATAACCAGGAGATTTACAGTCTCCTCATTTTTAGGGCACTGACTGTGTGGTGGCTGGTTAAATTTTTTATAAATAGCGTATTTAGGGTCTCCACCGTTTGGGGCACTGACTGGTTAAATAAATAGATATAACCAGAAGATATCGAATCTTCTCACTTTGGGGGCCTGACTCGGTGTTGGCTGGTTAAATATATATAAAACCAGGATAATTACAGTCTCCTCAGTTTAGGTCACTGACTCTGGGCTGGCTGGTTAAATAAATATATATAACCAGGATATTTAGCGTCTCTTCTGTGCTGGCTGGTTAATCTGTGTTAGCTGGTTAAACAAATATATATAACCTGGAGATTTAGAGTCTCCTCTGGTGAGGGCAGTGACTCTGTGCTATCTGTTTAAATATACATAACCACGAGATTCAGATTCTCCTCAGTCTAGAGCACTGACTCTGTGCAGGATAGTTAAATAAACATGCATATCCAGGAGATTTAAATTCTCCACACGTTAGGGCACTGACTCTGTGCTGGCTGGTTTAATAAATATATATAATCAGGAGATTTAGAATGTCCTCAGTTTAGGGCACTGCCTCTGTGTTAGCTGGTTTAATATATTTTTTAAGCAGGGGATTTAGTGTCTGCTCATTTTCGGGCACTGACT
>NW_025180563.1:0-2383 GCF_004010195.1 Chiloscyllium plagiosum | reverse complement strand
TGACCTGTAGAATCGGGTGCATAGTCTCCATGCTAGATGGTGGAATTTGAATTGAGCAAACGTCTAGAATTAAGCGTCAACTCATCAACATAATTCATTCTTAATTGCTGGCAACATTTACGAATAAACCTTAGGGAAGGGAAATACTGGCACACCGAATCTATCTTACATGTGACTCCATATGTGTGATTGACTCTTAACTGCCCAATGGAAGATTAGTGATAGGCAATACATGCTGACCTAGACAGAGGCATCCATTTTCCATGAATGAATACAAAAATGAATTAAAATCGGTTTGGAAACCGAAAGGAATCGCATAAAAGTTACATTTCTTAATTATAGTATATTAGCATGTGAAGGGATGTCTGGTAAATGGGAGGCTTTCCAACGTAAGTCAACGAGTGTTCATGATATTATGTTCCGCTGAGAGTGAACAATAAGGAAGAGTAGCGAACAATGTGTGAACAAAGATATTGTGACTCGAATCAAGAGTAATGACGAGTGATACAGCAGGTGCAGACAACTAAAGTCAAATGAATCTCTTCAAGAATATAAGAGCATTAATAATTGGGAAATTAGGAGAGCAGAAATAGATATGAGATGACCTTAGCAGATAAACAAAAGGGCAATGCAAATAAATTCTACAAGTCCATCAAGAGCAAAAGTGCATCAATGAACAAAATAGTGCTGCTATAAAACAACAACAAGGTAGTGCATGTTTAGAATTACAGCAGATGGGAGATATAAATTTAACAGTGGACAAAGAAAGGATGTCCAACAAGTGAAGGTAAATTAATATTCACGGCTTGAAGTCAGTTCATAGTGCAGACGAGGAAGTTCTGTAAATCTTAAAACAAGCATTAAAGTAAATACATTTCCAGGAACTGCTTAGTTGTATCCAAGAACGTTGTGCATAGTCAGGAAAGAAATTGTGGGGTCCTGGCAGAGTTACCTGTACGATTTATAGCCAGAGGCAAAGTTCCTGAAAGATTGAGCGTCGTCAATGATGAGATTATTCAAAAGATGATCTGCAGGTCACATGCCAGAAAAGGACAGTGTTGCTAATATACTGATTTTTATTAAAGAATGTGTGCAAAGAAAATCCTTGGAACCATCGATCACAAAGTCTGACATCAGTCGTGGTTGTTTCTGGGGGTTCTCAGGGGTAAGATTTGTATGCAATCGGTGAGACAAAGACTGGTCAGATGTAGTTAACATGAATTTGTTCCTTGGAAATCAGACCTGACAAAGTCGGTAGATTTTATTTATGGACGTAAATAAAACGATTCTTGAGAACAGAGTGGTAGCCGTGGTCTACATTGAGTTTCGTGCAACCTTTGACAGGGGTCTACATTTGTAGATTGCTTAGTGAAGTGAGATCACGTGGACTTCAGGAGAGCTTGCCAATTTGGTAGAAAACTAGTTTGACAGTAATAGACACAGGGTGGTGTGGAGGGTTGTTCTGCAGACTGGAATCTGTGAGGAACGGTTAAGAATGGATAGGTGCTTTAATTGTCATTTACATGAATAATTTGGATGATAATTGAGAAGGCATGTTTAACTAGCTTGCAAATGACATTTGGCAGTGAAGAAGGTTATCAAAGATACAAAGAGACCTTGAGGGTTTGGGCTCATGAGCCGAAAGTGGATCAATGTGACGTGTTGCATTTTGGTGAAACAAACAAGGGCAATGGATATATAGTCACCATTAGTGTTACGGCACGGGTTTAAAACCCCCTGCTAATTTAAACCAGCAGCACAGAAACGATGCATCCCATAACGTAATCTGTTAAAGTTCAAGAAACAATGAACAATCCCACAGGTCAAAATTTAAATTAAAGTTAACAACATTATTCGTTAAGTTCAACAGAGAATAATAAAATCAACAATTGTTTACAAGTCCTTTCTCCTAAGCCTATATTTTTACCCTCCTACTCTACAATACTAGTCTGAGAAAGAAAAGGCTTTTGATAAAAATTTACAAAAAAAAATCAAGTTTCAAAACCAGTCAGCTTTGCCAACTCTCCTGTGTCGATTGTCCTCTGTAAGGTCGGTTTCGATATTGCCCTGTGCAAACCTCCTTCCACACAGAGTTACCTTTCTGAGAGCTCTTCAATGAGCAGTCTGCTTGTGTTGGTATTTTGGCAGTTCTCACTTTAGCTGTTCAAAATTGCCGGATTTCTAAGCCCCAAATTACGGAATGTTTCATTGGTTTTAATATTATCAAAATACTAAATTCAAATTTGATGGGAATTTGATATTTGGGATATTACTTAAACCGATTGTCCGAATTTGAATTTATTTTTTGTTTCATGGCAACTCAGCTGCAGATATTTGTTTCAATAATGTAGTGCATTCTTACTTTATTCAGGACTCTCTGCAC
>NW_025180562.1:0-2383 GCF_004010195.1 Chiloscyllium plagiosum | reverse complement strand
GATGGTAGACAGATATAGATCAGTTGAGTGTGTAACTAAAATACCTGGCAGATGGGGTATAACCTGCAAAGATGTGACATTATTCACTTTGGCAAGAAGAATAAATAAAAGTAGAATGTTATTTAAATGGAGAGCAATTGCAGAACTCTCAGGTACAGAGAAATGGAGGTATTCCAATGCACAAGTCACTTTGCGCTCATATTCATGCACTGAAAATAATTAAGAAAGCTTATAGAATGCTATCCTTCATTGTGAGAGAAGTTGAACATAAAAGTAACAATGTTTTACTTCAGTTATGCAGGGCGTTTATGCAAACACATCTCGAATACTGTTTGCAGTTCTGATCTCGTTATTTAAGGAAAGAGGTTAATAGTTGGAAGTGATTGAGAGGCGGTTCTTTGATTGATGTCAGCAATAAATATGTGGTTTTATGAGGATGGTTGAACAGATTGTTTCCTCTGCAGTTTAGAAAAATGAAGGTCAACTTGTTTGAAGTGAATGGTCTTGACAAGGTGGACATGGAAAGGATGTTTCCTGTTGTGCATCTGTCCAGAACTAGGAGGTGCTATTTTAAAATTGGAGTTTTTCAGACAAAAATTAGGAAAGTTTCTTTTTTCTGTCAGAGAGTGTGTGAGTTTGGTGCTCTCTGCTACAGAAGGTAGTAGAGGCAGGCTCATTGAAGATTGTTCAGTGGAAGTGGATCAGTCCTTGTAAGGCAGGCCAGTGAAAAGCCAAAATATTTTGACCATAACTTTTCTACAAGGTCGAGGACTGATCTGACCAGGGTTTTGTACAACTGAAGGGTGACTTCTAAACTCACCACGTCCCTTCCACCTTCCCCAGATCTCCAGCCTCACATTATATTCCTCTGGATATAAACACCAGTATTGTATTAGCCTTTTTGATGACTTTTGTAGACTTATAATTTTGAGGTGCTGGGGTTGGACTTGGGTGGGGGGTGTGGAACAAAGTTAAAATTCACACAACGCCAGGTTATAGTCCAACAGGTATATTTGAAAGCACTAGCTTTTGAGTCACGGCCACCTGACGAAGCGATAGTGTCTCAAAATCTAGTGTTTCCAAATAAACTTGTTGGACTACAACCTGGCGTTATGTGATTTTTAACTTCATAGACTTAGTGTATCTTGACCTTCAAGTCTATTCAGGTCTCCATCTTTTCCACATTTTCATAATTGAGAAAGGACCCTGCACTAACACTTGCAGGTTCACACTCAAATGATCTGAGGTTCAAAGTGTTATCCTTGATATCCTCTCCATCATGTGGACACTAAGATATGCAACTCTTTTCCCACAATTGTGAAAGGTATTAATGGCAGTGAGTAAATATTCATGTAAATGTTGTAGCGGCATCATCTTCGGTTTCCAAAAATAAAGATTTAACTTCACCTCTCTGAGTGAGATAAAGCAAAGCTGCACTGCCCAGTTAGCATTCTCATCTAAAATTAAAAACAATTCCATCCCATTGACACTAGGGTCGAGTTGAAGATGTAACATGTTGGATGGTCTCTATGAGGGTAATGAAAGTGATTTGTGGCACAGGAGAGATTGCTCAAATTAATTTTACAGTTGAGATTTAAACCTTCTTATTGGGGATATTAATTTGGGATTCTGTCGTTTGCGGAGATGAGAATATCCTGAGCTCAGGATGCTGAGCTGCTACTCTGTTGCCATCTTGATCAAAAGAGGTAGTCATCAACATCATCATCATTAACAGCACATTAATCTGAAGCTTCCATCTGCTGGACTTCAAGAGATCCGACAAAAATATTTCATCTGGGAAAAGTTAATACAATTTCTCTCTCCCCACAGATACAGCCTCACCTGCTGAGTTTCTCCCATACTTACTGTTTTTGTTTCAGATTTTCAGCATCCACAGTATTTTCCTTTTATTTGCAACAAGTACCTCTGTGTGAATGTGCAACACTGAGCTCCTCAATACACTAACCCCAAATTCTACCCCCTCATCTATGTCCTCATCTGAGTCATCTGTAACAGAAATATATGAATGCACGAAGCATTAGAAATAAGATGGATGAGCTTGAGGCTCATTTGGAAATTGGCAGTTACAATGTTGTGGGGATAACTGAGACGTGGCTTCAAGTGGACAGGACCTGGGAAATGAATATTCAAGGCTACACGTGCTATCGTAAGGACAGACTGACGGGCAGAGGGGGTGGGGTGGCCCTGTTGGTAAGGGATGATATTCAGTCCCTTGCGCGGGAGGACCTAGAATCAGGGGATGTAGAGTCAGTGTGGATAGAGCTGAGAAATACTAAGGGTAGAAAGACCCTCATGGGAGTTATCTACAGGCCACCAAACAGTAATATGGAACATAGAACATAGAACATAGAAGACTACAGCG
>NW_025180561.1:0-2383 GCF_004010195.1 Chiloscyllium plagiosum | reverse complement strand
ACGGTCCACTCGTGATGGATAGATTTTGGAATGTTCACGGTCCACTCATGATAGAGATATTGGAATGGTTACGGTCCACTCGTGATGGAGAGATATTGGAATGGTCACGGTCCACTCGTGATGGAGAGATATTTGAATGGTCACGGTCCACTCGTGATAGAGAGATATTGGAATGGTCACCGTCCACTGGTGATAGAGAGATATTGGAATGGTCACGGTCCACTCGTGATGGAGAGATATTGGAATGGTCACGGTCCACTCGTGATGGAGAGATATTGGAATGGTCACAGTCCACTCGTGATAGAGAGATATTGGAATGGTCACAGTCCACTCGTGATGGAGAGATATTGGAATGGTCACGGTCCACTTGTGTTGGAGAGATTATGAAATGGTTACGCTCCACTCGTGATTGATAGATATTGGAATGGTCATGGTCTATCATGATGGAGAAATGTTGGAATAGTCACGGTCTACTCGTGATGGAGAGATATTGGAATGGTCATGGTCCACTCGTGATGGAAAGATATTGGGATGGTCATGGACCACTCGTGATGGAGAGATATTGGAATGGTCACAGTCCACTCATGATGGAGAGATATTGGAATGGCCACAGTCCACTCGTGATGGAGAGATATTGAAATGGTCACGGTCCACTCGTGGTGGAGCGACATTGGAATGGTCACGGTCCACTCGTGATGGAGAGATATTGGGATGGTCATGGACCACTCGTGATGGAGAGATATTGGAATGGTCACAGTCCACTCATGATGGAGAGATATTGTAATGGCCACAGTCCACTCGTGATGGAGAGATATTGGAATGGTGACGGTTCACTCGTGATGCAGAGATATTGGAATGGCCACAGTCCACTCGTGATGGAGAGATATTGGAATCGTCACAGTCCACTCGTGATGGAGAGATACTGGAATGGTCACGGTCCACTCGTGATGGAGAGATACTGGAATGGTCATGGTCCACTCGTGATAGAGAGATATTGGAATGGTCACTGTCCACTCGTGATGTAGAGATATTGGAATGGTCACAGTCCACTCGCGATGGAGAGATATTGGAACGGTCACAGTCCACTCGTGATGGAGAGATATTGGAATGGTGACGGTTCACTCGTGATGAAGAGATATTGGAATGGTCACGGTCCACTCGTGATGGAGAGATATTGGAATGGTCACGGTCCACTCGTGATAGAGAGATATTGGAATGGTCACGGTCAACTCGTGATGGAGAGATATTGGAATGGTCACGGTCCACTCGTGATAGAGAGATATTGGAATGATTACGGTCCACTCGTGATGTAGTGATATTGGAATGGTCATGGACCACTCGTGATGGAGAGATATTGGAATGGTCACAGTCCACTCGCGATGGAGAGATATTGGAACGGTCACAGTCCGCTCGTGATAGAGAGATATTGGAATGGTGACGGTCCACTAGTGATGACGAGATATTGGAATGGTCACGGTCCACTCGTGATGGAGAGATATTGTAATGGTCTTGGTCCACTCGTGATGGGCAGATATTGGAATGTTCACAGTCGACACGTGATGGAGAGATACTGGAATGGTCATGGTCCACTCGTGATAGAGAGATATTGGAATGGTCACTGTCCACTCGTGATGTAGAGATATTGGAATGGTCACGGTCCACTCGTGATAGAGAGATATTGGAATGGTCATAGTCCACTCCTGATGAAGAGATATTGGAATGGTCACGGTCCACTCGTGATGGAGAGATATTGGAATGGTCACAGTCCACTCGTGATAGAGAGATATTGGAATGGTCACGGTCCACTCGTGATGGAGAGATATTGGAATGGTCACGGTCCAGTCGTGATGGAGAGATATTGGAATGGTCACGGTCCACTCATGATGCAGCGATACTGGAATGGTCACAGTCCACTCGTGATGGAGAGATATTGAAATGGTCACAGTCCACTCGTGATGGAGAGATTTTGGAATGGTCACGTCCAACTCGTGATTGAGAGATATTGGAATGGTCACGGTCCACTCGTGATGGAGAGATATTGGAATGGTCACGGTCCACTCGTGATGGAGAGGTATTGGAATGGTCACGGTCCACTCGTGATAGAGAGATATTGGAATGGTCACGGTCCACACGTGATGGAGAGATATTGCAATGGTCATGGTCCACTCGTGATAGAGTGATATTGGAATGGTCACGGTCCACTCGTGATGTAGAGATATTGGAATGGTGACGGTACACTCGTGATGGAGAGATATTGGAATGGTCACGGTCCACTGGTGATGGAGAGATATTGGAATGGTCACAGTCCACTCGTGATAGAGAGATATTGGAATGGTCACAGTTCACTCTTGATAGAGAGATATTGGAATGGTCACGGTCCACT
>NW_025180560.1:0-2383 GCF_004010195.1 Chiloscyllium plagiosum | reverse complement strand
AATGCCTTCTATGATGTATCCAGATAGAATGTCTCCTTTGATGTACCCAGATAAAATGCCTTATATGATGCACTCAGATAGAATTCCTTCTATGATGTACCAAGATAGAATGCCTTCTATGTTATGCCCAGATAGAATGCCTCCTATGATGTACACAGATAGAATGCCTTCTGTGGGGTACCCAGATAGAATGCCTTCTATGATATAACCTGAGAGAATGCCTTCTATGATGTACGCAGATAGAAAGTCTCCTTTGATGTACCCAGATAGAATGCCTTCTATGGTGTACCCAGATGGAATGCCTTCTATGATGTACCCAGATAGAATGCCTCCTACGGTGTCCCCAGATAGAATGCCTTTTATGGTGTACCCAGCTAGAATTTCTCCTATGATGTACCCAGAAAGAATTCCTTCTATATTGTACCCAGACAGAATGCCTTCTATGATGTCCCAAGATAGAATGACTCCTTTGATTTACACAGAGAGAATGCCTTCGATGATATACCCAGATAGAATGCCTTCTGTGATGTGTCCAGATAAAATGCCTTCTATGATGTACCCAGAAAGTATGTCTCCAATGATGTACCCAGATGGAATGCCTTCTCTGGTGTACCCAGATAGAATGCCTACTATGCTGTTCACAGTTAGAAAGCCTTGTATGATATACCCAGATAGAATGCCTTCTATGATGTACCAAGATGGAATGTCTCCTATGATATACCCAGACAGAAGGCCTTCTATGGTGTACCTAGGTAGAATGTCTCCTATGATATACCAGACAGAAGGCCTTCTATGGTGTACCCAGGTAGAATGTCTCCTATGATATACCCAGATAGAAGGCCTTCTATGATGTACCCAGATAGAGTGCCTTCTATGATGTACCCAGGTAGAATGTCTCCTATGGTGTACCAAGATAGAATGCCTTATATGTTGCACCCAGATGAAATATTTTCTAAGGTGTACCCAGATAGAAGTCCTTCAACGATGTACCCAGATAGAGTGCCTTCTAAGGTGCACCCAGATAGAATGTCTCCTATGATGTACCCAGATAGAATGCCTTCTATGGTGTAGCCAGTAGAATGACTTGTATGTTGTACACAGATAGAATGCCTTCAAGGGTGCACCCAGATAGAAAGTCCCCTCCAATGTACCCAGATAGAATGCCTTCTATGGTGAACCCCGATGGAATACCTTCTATGGTGTACCCAGATAGAATGTCTTCTATGATGAACCCAGATAGATCATCTCCCATGGTGTCCCCAGATAGATCGTTTCCCATGGTGTTCCCAGATAGACTGTCTCCTTTGATGTACCCAGATACAATGCCTTCTCTGGTGTACCAAAAACAATGCCTTCCATGGTGTACCCACATAGAATGCCTTCTATGATGTACCCAATTAGAATGTCTCCTTTGATGTACACAGATAGAATGTCTCCTTTGATGTACCCAGATAGAATGTCTCCTATGTTGTACTCAGATAGAATGCCTTCTACGATGTACCCATATAGAATGCCTCCTATGGTGTACCTAGATAGAATGTGTCCTATGATGTATCCAGATAGAATTCCTCCTTTGGTGTACCCAGATAGAATGCCTTTTATGGTGTACCCGGACAGAATGTCTCCTATGATGTTCCCAGATAGAATGCCTTCTATGGTGTACCCAGATGGAATGCCTTCTATGATGTACCCAGATAGAATGCCTCCTACGGTGTCCCCAGATAGAATGCTTTTTATGGTGTACCCAGCTAGAATTTCTCCTATGATGTACCCAGAAAGAATTCCTTCTATATTGTACCCAGATAGAATGCCTTCTATGGTGTACCCAGACAGATTGTCTCCTATGATGTTCCCAGATAGAATACTTTCTATGGTGTACCCAGACAGATTGTCTCCTATGATGTACCCAGATAGAATGCCTTCTATGGTGTACCCAGATGGAATGCCTTTTATGGTGTACACAGATAGAAGGCCTTCAACGATGTACCCAGATAGAATGCCTTCTATGTTATACCCAGATAAAATGCCTCCTATGGTGTACCCAGATAGAATGTCTCCTGTGATGTACCGAGATAGAATGCCTCATTTGATGTACCCAGATAGAATGTCTTCTATGATGTACCCAACTAGAATTTCTCCTATGATGTACCCAGGAAAAAGCCTTCTATGATGTACCCAGATAGAATGTCTTCTGTGATGTATCCAGATAGAATGCCTCCTATGATGTACCCAGATAGAATGTCTCCTATGATGTACCCAGATAGAATGCCTTCTATGATGTACCCAAATAGAATGCCTTCTATGGTGTGCCCAGATAGAATGTATATTTATGATGCACCCAGATAGAATGCCTCCTATGATGTACCCAGATAGAATGCCTTCT
>NW_025180559.1:0-2383 GCF_004010195.1 Chiloscyllium plagiosum | reverse complement strand
TTGGTGGTCTACATTGGTTTAGGGAGGGCATATCAGTTTGACGGGCTGCCTCAGTTCGTGGGGACTGTATCGTTTTGATGGTCTCATTCGGTTTTTTGTGGACTGGGGTATCACTTTGATGGGTTTTATTCATTTCAGGGAGAGTGTTTGAGGTTGATGGGCTATATTAGGGCTGCCATGGCGTTAGCAGCAGAATATTTATTTCAGTATTTAGAGATCTTGGGAAAATATTTGATCCATGTAGTTTTCACAAGTGAACACTAGTAACTCTGCAGGTCCATGATTAAAGAATTGAGATCGAATATGCAGCTGCAGTTGCTTATGCATAAGACATAGGTAAGAAAATCTCACATTACATTTAGTCAGTGAATCTTCCTTGAATTAATAATCAACTTGTTGCAAAGCTAAGGGGAGGTTTCAGTTAAGATCCTTCAAATAATCACAAACATAGAATCTGAAGTAGATTCAGATTGACTGATATGCAGAAAAAAATGACGAAAAAAATTAGAGGAAAAGAATTGGATAAAATTAGTAGGGTAAACCAGCCTCAGAGTGTAAAAGCAACCCCTATATTATTACAGGGAAAAATGAATCTCAGGCACAGATGCTAGCAGAATTTGAGATGTGGATTGAAGGACACCCAGGGATTATAACGATAGGGATATCTAATTTTAAAAAATTGCATAGCTGACAAATGTCTGTGAAGAGATGTACTTGAATGCAGTGTCCACTGTGAAAAGCCACAAGAAGGGAGGTTAGACCGTCTGGGAAATCATGAGACCATTGACGACCGAGAGCTGACCACAAGCCTGCCCATTTCAAGCCACATAATCATAGGTTTAGCTTAATTGGAAATGCATGTGATTAATTAATAATATGATTGGCTAGTGAACGTTAAAGGCCAGGCTGAAACAAATACATTAAAGCTCTAAGCTTTGTTTTCATTTGTTGGTTGAAGGCCTCCGTGGATTTTCTGATGATTTCTTCCCACTAGTGTAATTTCAATTAACTCGTTGATGCTGAAAATGAACTCATGAGTGTCGAGTGAACCGTTTGGTCATTCCACCCCACAAATTTGGCATTGCAAGCAGGCGAGGGGAAACAAGATCACTGATGAGGAAGGAGTCAGGTTACCTGAGTATTTTGTGTTCTGTGAGCTGTCTGCCTGGCTTGCTCAGAGTTCTTAGCTACAATGTTTTCTGTGTGGAGTTTGCACATTCGCCCCATGTCTGCGTGGGTTTTCTCTGGCTGCTCTGGTTTCCTCCCACAGCCCAAAAATGTGCAGGTTAGGTGAATTGGCTGGGCTAAATTGCCCATAGCGTTCGATGAATTAGTCAGGGGTAAATGTAGGGGAATGAGTCTGGGTGGGTTACTCTTCGGAGGGTCAGTATGGACTTGTTGGGCCAAAGGGCCTTTTTCCATATTGTAGGGATACTAAACAAAAACCACACGTATACCTGAACCTAAATTGGGTTTGTTCAGTCTCAAAGAGTGAGGATACCAGGATAGTGAGTGATGTAGTTGGTGGGCGATCACGGTAAACCAGTTTTCCACTAGATACAGTGAGGTCTGCAGATGCTGGAGATCAGAGTTGAGAGTGTGTTGCTGGAAAAGCACAGCAGGTCGGGCAGCTTCGGAGGAGCAGGAGAATCGACGTTTCAGGCCGGATCCCTTCATCAGGAATGTTGCAGGATGGGTCAAGTCAATCAGCAGATAGTGTCTTCGTGTGGACCTCTGGATTGGTCGTCGCCATAGGACTTTTAGTGAACAAGTCGGACTGGGCTGAGAATAAGCAAGCAGTGTTTGATTGATTCTCAGGTGTATCGAAGTACAGTGAAAAGCTTTGTTCACCAGCAGTTCAGGTGGACCATGATAAGCAAGAATGTACAGATCAAAAAGACTTGGACAGAGACATATTGGCACGTTGCACAGGGCGTGAGCTATGGCAAGATGTACGTTAGCAAGGTCAGCATTATTTGAGGCTCGTCCTCAGTTTAATAGCGGCTGAGAAGAAACTGTTCCTAAACCTGCTGGTGCCTGTGATCATGTATTTTGGGACTGGTGCATAGACACTGTCTGGATCTCTGTCTGGCAAGTGGCCTCTGCCAGAGGCTCAGTAACTGAGAAGCAATATGTTGTGCAGAACGGGTGGTAGTCCCTTTGGTTATAGTAGGACTCAGACGAGAAAGTAATCTGATGCGTGCGCATGTGGTGATTCCCCTGGTGATGTACATGTAATGCATGTGCACAGTTTGATTTAGCACAGCGGGCAAGAGTTGGAGAAGAGTTTAAGGTGTAGAGTTTAGTGCTGCGGTTTTATTTTGATACGTAGATTCTGAAGACTTGTCCACTCGCTACCCATTAACCCGATAATGATGTCCAT
>NW_025180558.1:0-2383 GCF_004010195.1 Chiloscyllium plagiosum | reverse complement strand
GCAGCTCTGACAGCCAGAAATTTCTCCCGTCCTTCATCTTGGATTACCCGGAATCCTCATATACACTCGGCGAAGAAACAGAGGCATAGAGTGTTTTGCCTAAGAGATGTTTGAAGATATATGAAGATTTAGGTTCTAGAAAGTTTTTAGATATGGAGAATGTGGAGTCTGACAGATTTACCCGGACATAGGGACAGAAATTTTGGTTGGAGAAAGTTTCACAGAGAAGGGAGCATTGCACAAACGGAGGAGGTTCCTGCAGTTGGCGAATAGTAACGTTTACACTGATAGGTGTGGAAGAGCTGAAGGTTATGGAGATGAGTCGATGGATGGAGAGACTGGCGAAGCTTTTATTGACGTGGAGAGTGGTAGTGACGGTTGGATGTTACGTAGATAGTGAGTCTTGTAGGAACTGGATCGACAGAATCCAGGCACTGGAGTGGGTTTTACATTTCTGGGTTTTTTTACGAATCTGTGAGGTTTGCACAGATAAGGAGAATTGTCGGGTCTCGACACAGTGAAGATGTTTCGAGGACTGGAAGGGATTATGTAGACAGGAAGGTGTGCACGAGCTATTGAGTTTTGAGTGGTTAGAGCAGATTGCAGACACAGGGAGGTTTCTCGAGCAGTAGCAGTTTGTAGATAAAGAGGGTTCTGTGGTGTGAGGAAGTTAAGGATAGGGAGCGTTTTCACGTCTGGAAGCCATTCCACAGGGAGATACGGCTCAACAGACTGAAGCAGTTTCCCGGAAAATGTTACACAGATGGTGTTGGATGTAGGGTGTGAAGGGCAACACAGAGGCATGGCGGGTTGTATTTGAAGAGAGCTACGGGGATTGGGATTCTATTGGAATTTGCATCGATAGGGAAGGTTTAATTACTGGAGAATGTTACAGTGACACAGACAATATTCGGAAGAGTTTAATAGATTCTCGAGGAATTGACAATTAGATAAAGTATCATCGGGCGTGGAGGTGATTCAGGACATCGTGAGAGCTGTCGGGTTAAATCGAGAGTCAGTAATGTATGAACGTGAGGAGCGTCCAGTGATAGAACATAGAACATAGAACATAGAAGAATACAGCGCAGTACAGGCTCTTTGGCCCTCGATGTTGCGCCGATCCAAGCCCACCTACCTACACTAGCCCACTATCCTCCATATTCCTATCCAATGCCCGCTTAAATGCCCTTAATGAGGGAGAGTCCACCACTGCTACTGGCAGGGCATTCCATGAACTCACGACTCGCTGAGTAAAGAACCTACCCCTAACATCTGTCCTATACCTCCCCCCCCCTTAATTTAAAGCTATGCCCCCTTGTAATAGCTGAGGATCGTGAGGATTGTTAAGACTTAATTATTTTTGGTGTAGAGTTGAATGGGGAGGAACAATCAAAGGGAAGGATATATAATCTAGATGAGTTTGCAGAGATATGAATGGCATTGGGAGATGCAGGATGTCACAGTATCTGGAAGTGCTTGGAAATTTTGCTGGCCACGAGTGAAGTGCCGAATTACTAGAGGATCGCTAATGTGATTCCTTTGTTCAAGAACGGCTGCATAGATATGCCAGGTAATTGCAGAGCAGATAGCCTGACATCAGTGGGGGAGGAGTCACTGAAAAGAATGTTCGGGACAGGATGTGTCCACACGTGGAAATGCAGGGATCGATTAGGGATAGTCAGCGCGGATTTGATAGATGAAGGTTTGATCTGAAATATTCAGTTGAGTTTTTCTAACATTGTGTCTAAAAATACTGGTGAGAGCTGTGCAGATTATGGTAGTCTATAAGCCCATGGAGTCCAAGGCAAGTTAGAAACCTTGATCCAAAATGTGTGGACATTAGTTTTTGCGATTTTGACCAGCTGTGTACCACAGGGATCTATGCAGAAAACATTGAGATTAATTATGTGCATTAATGATTGAATTTGAAAGCAGAAATTATCATTTGTAGCTTTACAGATTTCACAAAAGGTGAAGGTGTAGCAAACACTGAGGCGGATATCGATTAGATATACACTAAGGAGAATAAGGCAGATGGAATTTACTTCCCATCAGCGTGAGATAATGCGCTGTGAGACGTCGAATAAGCAAACAAAATGCCTAATTGTGGGGTACTGAGGATCGTTGTTGGACAAACCCATAGTCCCCTGAAGTTACCAGTACTAATACACAGGGTGGGGCAGACATCTGATCTAGGGTCATGTGGAGCCATCTCCTATTGTGTAGAATTGCTATATATGCTTGAGAGGATTTAAAATGGTCTGGCAGAGTGTTGGTCGCTAAACGGTCGTAAGGCCCGACAGGAGATTGAGGCTGTTACAGACACTCAAGTGAGCGAATTAAATACTCGAAGCAGTCAGGGACGTGGCAGGCAATGAGGGAG
>NW_025180557.1:0-2383 GCF_004010195.1 Chiloscyllium plagiosum | reverse complement strand
AGGGGGGGGTATAAACTGTCGGATGTTTATAATTTGGCTCCAAAGCCGCACCCGGACCTCCTTTAGCAGTTCTTGCGTTAAGTATCGAACATTAATACAATATATCACCACAGTGTTAATCCAATAAACCATTCACACTGACGCTCTGACTGTGAAGATTAAATACATTTCTCACCGTCACCAACAAACAAAACACAGAACTGCTTCACCTCCGGTAACTGCGCATGCTCGGTAGTGGGTTCTATGCACGCACACTCGCTCCGAGACCGCCCATTGCCCGTACCGCGCGCCCAAGGGGTGTTGGCGGACATGCGCACTGTACAGATTTTTAACTTTCTCCACCCGAGTCCCACACCGGCGCCTCCAATTCTTCACAGATTCCCGTTGTTTTCCCGCGTGGGCGGCCCGGCTCGCGCGGTGACAGTTGAACCGCCGAGCCCGTGCGCTGCTTTGGGCGGGTTTGTTTGTGCGGCCTAGGGAAAAACAATGACTGCAGCTGCTGGAAACCAGATTCTGGATCAGTGGTGCTGGAAGAGCACAGCAGTTCAGGCAGCATCCGAGGACAGGCAAAATCGACGTTTCGGGCAAAAGCCCTTCATCAGGAATAAAGGCTGAGTGCCTGAAGCGTGGAGAGATAAGCTAGAGTAGGGTGGGGGTGGGGAGAGTGTAGCATAGAGTACAATAGGTCAGTGGGGAAGGAGATGAAGGTGATAGGTCAGGGAGGAGAGGGTGGTGTGGATAGGCGGAAAAGGAGTTGGGCAGGTCGGACACGTCCGGACAAGTCAGGGGATCGAGTTGCTGGAGGTTAGAAACTAGGATGAGGTGGGGGAAGGGGAAATGAGGAAACTGTTGAAATCCACATTGATGCCCTGGGGTTGAAGTGTTCCAAGGCAGAAGATGAGGCGTTCTTCCTCCAGGCGTCTGGTGGTGAGGGAGCGGCGGTGGAGGAGGCCCGGCACCTCCATATCCTCGGCAGAGTGGGAGGGGGAGTTGAAATGTTGAGCCACGGGGCGATGTGGTTGATTGGTGCGGGTGTCTCGGAGATGTTCCCTAAAGCGCTCTACTAGGAGGCGCCCAGTCTCCCCAATGTAGAGGAGACCGCATCGGGAGCAACAGATACAATAAATGATATTAATGGATGTGCAGGTAAAACTTTGATGGATGTGGAAAGCTCCTTTGGGGCCTTGGATAGAGGTGAGGGAGGAGGTGTGGGCGCAGGTTTTACAGTTCCTGCGGTGGCAGGGGAAAGTGCCAGGATGGGAGGGTGGGTCGTGGACCTGACCAGGTAGTCACGGAGGGAACGGTCTTTGCGGAAGGCGGAGAGTGGTGGGGAGGGAAATATATCCCTGGTGGTGGGGTCTGTTTGGAGGTGGCGGAAATGTCGGCGGATGATTTGGTTTATGCGAAGGTTGGTAGGATGGAAGGTGAGCACCAGGAACGTTTTGTCCTTGTTGCGGTTGGAGGGGTTGAGTCTGAGGGCGGAATTGCGGGATGTGGATGAGATGCGTTGGGGGGCATCTTTAACCACGTGGGAAGGGAAATTGCGGTCTCTAGAGAAGGAGGCCATCTGGTGTGTTCTATGGTGGAACCGCTCCTCCTGGGAGCAGATACGGCGGAGGAATTGGGAATACGGGATGGCATTTTTGCAAGAGATAGGGTGGGAAGAGGTGTAATCCAGGTAGCTGTGGGAGTCGGTGGGTCTGTAACAAATGTCAGTGTCAAGTCGGTCGTCACTGATGGAGATGGAGAGGTCCAGGAAGGGGACGGAGGTGTCAGAGAGGTTCCAGGTAAATTTAAGGTCAGGGTGGAATGTGTTGGTGAAGTTGATGAATTGCTCAACCTCCTCACGGGAGCACGAGGTGGCGCCAATGCAGTCATCAATGTAGCGGAGGAAGAGGTGGGGAGTGATGGCGGTGTAATTACGGAAGATCAATTGCTCTACATAGCCAACAAAGAGACAAGCATAGCTGGGGCCCATACGTGTGCCCATGGCTACCCCTTTGGTCTGGAGGAATTGGGAGAATTCAAAGGAGAAATTGTTAAGGGTGAGGACCAGTTCGGCCAAACGAATGAGAGTGTCGGTGGAGGGGTACTGTTGGGAACGTCTGGAGAGGAAAGAACGGAGGGCTTAGAGGCCCTGTTCATGGCGGATGGAGGTGTAGAGGGATTGGATATCCATGGTGAAGATGAGGCGTGGGGGCCGGGGAAACGGAAGTCTTGGAGGAGGTGGAGGGCTTGGGTGGTGTCTCGAACGTATGTGGGGAGTTCCTGGACTAGGGGGGGTTAGGACAGAGTCGAGTTAGGTAGAGATGAGTTCAGTGGGGCAGGAGCATGCTGAGACAACGGGTCAGCCAGGGTGGTCAGGCTTCTGGATCTTGGGAAG
>NW_025180556.1:0-2383 GCF_004010195.1 Chiloscyllium plagiosum | reverse complement strand
AATGGAGTTTGTACCTGATCTCCATAAAGAATTTGCCTCTGTGAGTAAAGTTTACTCAGAAACAACGGGGGAGAAGGAGAAGTTATAATTTTATTAGCAAAAGATTAGCAATTTTGCAGTCTTTCTGAGCTGTTACCCGAGAGTTTCGTAATTTGTGGGGTAGATGGGCTGAAATTTAGCTTTCCTCTACATAAGATCAGGTTGGAGTGCCTTCTCAAGTCTGAGGAAGTTATCGTGGGAGTGACTGACAGAGTGTCATTTCTAGGAATCCAATTTTTTTCTCGGGAATGATTTAGCAGGATCAAAGTTGGGAGCGACACGTCTTGTTGTGCAGAAGCCAAAGGAAGACCAAGAAACTGAGTAGTTAAAACAGAACTACCCTCGTATTTTCCCAGACTGTCCAGTAACTAGATCCCACTATCATAAGTCACAGCATGAAGCACAAACTAAAGAGGAGATGAAGGAGTTAAGGTTCAGTTAGCTGATACCCTGTTTGACATAATGGTGCAGGGAAAACCTGAACAGACAGAGATGTTTAGTCCTGAAATGCGAAGGAATTTGCAAAAGACAGGCAAGATGATAAAAGATATATACGTGGATGTGTACTCTGAAAGAGAGGCAGACATATTCCTGAGGGTTATTATCAAAAATATAGAATCCTAAGATGGAAATGGAGACTATGGCAGGTTAGCGCAGAGTGGAATGTGCTGAAATGCACCAGATTGTGTTGCCGGTCGAATAGAGACAAGAAGTGTTATGGGTAGCACGTGTAGTACCTGTGGGAGGTCACCTCGGGATACGAAAGACTCAGGCTGAGGGACAAAAACATTTTTATTGACCTGGAATGCACAAAGATGTGGTTACATTTTGGCAAACGTATCATACATGCCAAATAATAGGTAGGCCACAGGCAGTAATGAAAGTAGCACCTCTGTTGCCAATTCCCACATTCATTCGAAGACCCCTTTATGTGGCTTATAAACGAGTGCACCATCATGAAAAGTATTGGAGAGAAAGAATTGGAGTAACAAGTTTTAGTTACTGCCCTACAGAATGAGAAATCAATTCCAAATGTTGTGAATTTTGATGTGCCTACAAATGTAGAAGTCCTTGAGCAGTAGGATAGGTTAGTAAACTATCTGTCTTGGGAGCATAGGACACAGTTGAAAAGTTTGTTATTGCAATATACGGACAGATTTAAGAATCATATGGGGAGAGCTAATGTCATTGTATCTGAAGTAGATGCATAGAATACTGTTCTGATAAAGCAACACCTCTATCGGCTTAATCCTCTCAGGTCCAGAAAGAAGTGGAGGCAATGCTCAATGAGGACATCATCGAACCAAGCCAGAGCGAGTGGAGATCGCCGATCATCCTCTTTCCCAAACCGGATGGGACTCAATGATTTTGCTTGGATTACTGGAAGGTCAATACTGTTACAAAATCAGACTTCTATCCAACACGACATTGGAGGACTGTATCGAGAAAGTTGAACAAGTCACTTACATCACCAAGTTGGACATAATGCGTGGTTAATGGCAAATACCTTTATCAGAGACAGTTTCTGAATTGTAACGCCAAATGGACTGTATCAATTCAAACTGATGCCATTTGGAATGAAAAACGCATCCAACACATTCCAAAGACTCAGGATCAGAGTTCTGACCTGGTTAATAAACTGTGCAGACCATTTGGATTATGTATTGGTCTTTAGTAAGTCCTGGAAAGATCGCTTGGTACAGTTGGCAGAGCTCTTTGAATGAATACGAGAAACACAACTGGTGGTAAAGTTAAACAAAACTGAAATCGCAAAAGCAGAGTGATGTTCTTGGGACAAAATATCGATCATGGTAGGTTGATCCCATGGAATGCAAAGACAAAAGCTTCCGAGGAATTTCCATGATCAACCTCGAAGAAAAAGGTGCTTTGCTTCTTAAGAGTCAATGGATTCTATCGAAAGTTTGTTCCAAACCTCAGCAGTGTAGTGGCACCGTTAGCCGAAACGCTGAAGAAGAACACAAAGTTTTCGTGGACAGACCAATGCCTGGAGGCATTCGACCATTAAAAAGAAATATTGACCACCAAACCAGTTTCAGCTACACCAAATGTTTTGAAAGCTTTCAAAGTTGCCATCGACGCTAGTGACATAGGAGTTGGAGCTGTACTGCGACAGGACGATGAGATGGGATTGTATTTTTCAAAGAATCTCGACATCCACCAGAGAAAATATTCCATGATTGAGAATGAACTATTGAGTTTGGTACTAGCCTTACGACATTTTAATGGTATTCACAAACAGCGTGTTGGAGACGGTTGTGTACGTGGATCCCAATCTGCTTACATTCTTTGAATGCTTCAAAGACTATTTCATTGGACTCTGATG
>NW_025180555.1:0-2383 GCF_004010195.1 Chiloscyllium plagiosum | reverse complement strand
GCAAGAACAAACACTGAACTTGATGATAATGCACGAACAAACACTGAAGACTGTGGTATTGCAAGAACAACCACTGAAGACTGTAATAATGCAGCAACACACACCGAAGACACTGATAGTGCAGGAACAAACAATTAAAACTGTGGTGATATGGGAACAAAAACTGAAGCCTCTGATAATGCAGCAACAAACACTGAAGACTGCAGCAAAGCAGGAACAAACACTGAAGACTGCAGTAAAGCAGGAACAAACACTGAAGACTGCAGGAATGCATGAACAAACACTGATGACTTCAGAAATGCAGAAACAAACACTGAAGACTATGGTAATGCAGGAACAAACACAGAAGACTGTGATAATACAGCTATAATATCCGACAACTGCAATAATTGAGGAACAAAAACTGAAAAATGCAGTTATATAGGAACAGACGCTGCAGAAACACACCTTAGGGACTATTATAATGCAGGAACAAGAACTGAAGACTGCAGTCATGCAGGAACAAACATTGACGACTGTGGCAATGCAGGAACAAAGAGTGAAGACTCTGATAATGCAGCTACAAAATCCGAAGACTGCAATAATTGAGGAACAATAAATGAAGACTGCAGTTATATGGGAACAAACACAGAAGACCGTTATAATGAGGAACAAACACTGAAGACTACAACAATGCAAGAATAAAACCAAAGAGGGCGATAATTCAGGAACAAACACTGTCGACAGTGATAATACAGGAACAAATATTGAAGAAGGTGAAAATTCAGAAATACACACTGAAGACTGTGATAATGTCAGAACAAACACTGAAGACTGTGTTCATGCAAGAATAAAAGCTGAAGACTGCATTAATGCAGGAATAAAAGCTGAAGGTGTAATAGTGCAGGTACAAACACTGTAGACTATGATAGTGTTGGAACAAACACTGAAGACTGCAATAATGCCGGAATAAAACCTGAAGACTTCAGTAATGCAGGAACAAACACTGCCAACTGTGGAAATGCATTAATAAAAAAAACACTGAAGATTGCATTAATGCAGGAACAAACACTGAAGATTCAGTAGTGCAGGAACAAGAACTGAAGACTTCAGTAATGCAGAAACAAAATTTGAAGACTGTGATCATGCAGAAACACACCCAGAAGACTACGATAATGCAGGAACAAAGTCCGAAGAATGCAATAATTGAGGAACAACAAATGAAGACTGCAGTTATATAGGAACAAACACAGAAGACTGTGATAATGAGGAACAAACACTGAAGACTGCAACAATGCAGGAATAAAAACCAAAGAGGGCGATAATTCAGGAACAAACACTGTCGACAGTGATAATACAGGAATAAACATTGAAGAGTGTGAAAATTCAGGAATACACACTGAAGACTGTAATAATGTCAGAACAAACACTGAAGACTGTGTTAATGCAAGAACAAACACTGATGACTGCATTAATGCAGAAAAACAAACTGAAGTGTGTGATAATGCAGGAACACACCCTGAAGACTCTGATAATGCAGGAAAAAAACGGAAGACTGCAGTAATGCAAGAACAAACACTGAAGACTGGCATAATGCAGCAACAAACACTGGAGACAGTGATAATGCTGAAACAAACAATGAAGATGGTGGTAATACAGGAAAAAACCTGGAGACACTGATAATGCAGGATCAAACACTGAAGATGGCAATAATGCAGGAACCAGCACAGAAGACTGCGATAATGCAGGAACAAACACTGAAGAGTGTAGTAACGCAGGAACAAACACTGAAGACTGCAATAGTGCAGGTACAAACACTGAAGAATATGATAGTGCCGGAACAAACACTGAAGACTGCAATTATGCAGGAATAAAACCTGAAGACTGCAGTAATGCAGGAACAAACACTGACAACTGTGGTAATGCGTTAATTTTAAAAACACAGAAGGTTGCATTAATGCAGGAACAAACACTGAAGACTGCAGTTATGCAGGAACAAACACTGAAGACTGCAGTTATGCAGGAACAAACACTCAAGATTGTGATAATACAGGAACAAACACTGAAGAGAGCAAAAATTCAGGAACATACACTGAAGACTCTAATAATGCCGGAACAATAATTGAATACTGCAATCATGCAGGACCAAACACTGACAAATGTGGCAATGCAGGAACAAACACGGAAGACTGTGATCATGCAGGAACAAATACTGAAGAGTGCGGTAATTCAGTAATAAACACTGCAGACTGCGACAATGCAGGAACAAACACTGAAGACTGTGATTATACAGGAACAAACACGGAAGAGTGCGATAATGCACGAGCAAACATAGAAGACTGTGATAATGCAAGAAAAAACACTGACGAGTGCAATAATTTTGGAACAAACGCTGAAGACTGTG
>NW_025180554.1:0-2383 GCF_004010195.1 Chiloscyllium plagiosum | reverse complement strand
TCATCAGGTTACATATGGTGAAAGTCATGGATGTGAAAGTTCCAGAGCGGAATCGAATCCACACCATTGTGTTTCTGCTTTCACTAGAATTATAATAACATTCCAATAAATAGCCATGCTGGTCCGAATGAATAGCTGTCATCAATACATTCTGAGTCAGAACTCAGTCAGAATGAAACAGGACAAGAATTTTCCGTCATATTTACACCTACATTTGACTCATAACTTCTTTCAGTCACTTTCTCTCTCACGTGAAAAAGCAGCCATGGTGAGTGAACTAAAGGCGATGTTGTCACTCAATGGCCTTTCTCATATGGCTGAACCTGAATTGGATTAAATCGCAAGAAATGCTGATTTGTTTGTTTCATTTTAATTTTGCTGAAACCTCACAATGTTCATTGTAATATCAGAAGTGAATTAGATATATCTCTTTGGAACGATTAATGTTGTACTCAAATTTGCTCCGACTTTATTTCAGCTTAAGGAAAATACTGCTTAGAAAAACAGAGGGTTAAAGTGCAAAATAAAACCCACCAATTTTGTTGCTCGTTGCTTTGGCAGATTTCACTGAGTATTAAATGGACCAAACATCATGGTGTTTGTTCTCACATCCTTAACGCATGTGATGAAAGCAGGAAGTCGATCTCCAAGCAACTGTTAATTATGTAATATCTTCCCTTCACAATAAATAAAAATCCACTCAGTTCCATTTACAATGCTTTAGGTGGAAAGTTATGCCAAATCTTTCAAAATGCAGAGTTTTGGAACAGAATCTTATTCAGCTGCACACATTAAATAAATTTCTTTACATTTAAAGTCAACCAACTTAGACATTGTTTCCCTGCAACTTCCGACCGACTTCACCCCACCTCTGCACCTTTACCTAGCCACACGCTGTCTCACTCCTTGTGAAATTAATTCCTTGTATGTCACCAAATATGCCTTTTCAAATATTTTTAAAAACAGATTCTCTGAGTGACAGCGATTCTGTTCTCATCATTTCTTTGTCCTTCAAAGGTTTTATTCAAAGGATTTGAATGCCTGGCATCTATATGTTTACTTACTTGAAAGAGGGAATTTTCCACCCATTTACTCTGTCCAAACATTTCATAACAGGAAAACACCCCACTAAGTCTTCCTTGGTTCAGCAATAACTGTTCTCAATTTTCCAAGAAGAAAAGTGAATAAAATCTCATCCTCAGTGCACCCCCATCAGCATCTTCTCTAATGGCTTTACACCCCAGTAAACACCATCATTATCCGCTCCAATAGAATCACAGAATCCTACAGTGTAGAAAGAGCATTTCAGTCAATCCAGACGGTGTTGACTCCCTGAAGGTCATCTCACCCAGACCTAGCTCCCCTCCCTATTCCCGTATATTTCACCTGAGGAAGAGTGAGCCCTCCCCCTTATGATTTCAAATAAACATGTTGGACTATAATTTGTCGTCCTGTGACTTCTGACCTTGTCCGCACGTTACCCATGGCTAATTCACCTAACTTACTTAATTCACTCCCTGGACACGAGAGGGCAAATTAACTTTGCCAATTAACCTAACCCTCCGACCGAACAGCCGTGCGAATTACTGACACAATGTTCCATCATAGTGAGCAATTGCTGTATAATTTTTTAATGGCTTTATACCCTGGTAACTCAGCCTGAACAAAGCAATTCAACCCAAATTCAATGTATCGAAACGCGACTCTGTCCTTTACAATTTAATTCGTGCTGCGGGAAATGTTTCTGCACTCATATTTGAATGTTTTTACGCTGTTTATTCCACACCTTCCTGCTTCCAGCAAACACTTCAAACCGGTACAAGTCTGTCAAATGCTTTTCATTCCAAAGCAGTCATAAGGTGCAGCTGACACTCTGCCTCCCTGAGAGTTGCAGCCCTTCCCAACACTGATTCAGGCAGCACTGTCCTTCCTGTGACATGCACCATCGAGAATGGAAGGACAGGTATCAATGCCCGAATTAGGGAATGGAGTGGCAGTTTTAAAACCTTTGTACTGTCCCCAGCGAAGAATTGAGCCCGGTGACAGGCGGGGACACTAACCATTATAATACCGGGGACAGGAGTGTCAAAGGAGGCCCTTCACCCAATTGTGGCCACACTTGTCAGAACAACTGCCTAATGAACTGAATCGCATTTCTCAATGCTTATCCCACAGCCTTATATGTCTTGGCATCACAAGTTCACATCTGAATGTTTATTCAGGTTGTAAGGGTTTTTGCCACTCTGAACAATGCTGGCACTATATTCTATTTTCGAACCATTTTCTAAAATTTTCTAAAGTTTTTTGCACATCTTCTCAAACCTTGCTTCCATTCTCCTTAAATCTCTGCCCCCTGCTGATCGATCCCTCCATCAATGGGAAA
>NW_025180553.1:0-2383 GCF_004010195.1 Chiloscyllium plagiosum | reverse complement strand
TCTCCTAACTTTGATGTCAAGGTCACAAAGCTGTTTGTGGAAACAGGAGGAGGAATCAAAGAGTAAAGATAAGGAAGTGGAAGTTCAAACATCAGAAATTATATTTGATCAAATGGTTGAGAAAAAAACAAGAACAGGTGAAGGTCAAAATGGATATTTTAAATTCAGACAAATTAGCTGAATTATGACAGCAAGATTAAAAACTAAAACAGTTGTATCAAAAAGTATATACAGAAGAAGAAGGAGTTTAGCCCAGAATATTACTATCATAAAAATGAAGTTTTGATGAGGAAATAGAGATGATAACAAATCCAGGCTGATAAAAATGGCAGAAGCTCATCAAGTTCTATTACAGGAGGGTTATAGAAAGGAGATGTTGCAGGTAGCACATAAATTGCCAGGAGGGAGGCATTTGGGGGTAAGGAAAACTCAAGCCAAAATACAAAAACATTCTTATTGGCCTGGACTGTATTTGAATGTGGTTGATTTTTGCTAGACATGTCATATATGTCGCAAAACTTTGGACATATAAAACCAACATCCTTATTACTCATTTCCCTATTTGTGAAACATTTTACATGAGTTTTAATTGATTGCTTATGGTCCCTACGTAAATGAAATATGGAAATCAGTATTTGTTGACCATAATGGATGTGTATACGAGATTTCCAAAAGCCATTCCATTATGCAGTATCATGGCGAACAGAATTGTGGAAGGGTTACTCTTTTTTTTACTAGACACAGACTACCCACAGAAATACAATCGAATGAAGGGTCAAATTTTACATCAAAATTATTCAAGGAAGTTATGTATAACTTTGGAACAAAACAACTCAAGTCCACTGCGAACCATCCAGAATGACAGAGAACATTAGAACTGTGGCATCAAACTTTAGAGACCATGTTGAGGGCTGAGAGTGAAGACTATCCAGAGGATTAGGATAAAGGAATTCGATTTGCACTGTTTTGTAAATAGGAATGCACCAAATGAAACTACCAAATTCTGGTCTTTTGAGTTAGATTTTTGGCATGAAGTGAGAGGATTACTGAAATTAGTTAAGGAGAAATTGGTGAGTCAGAGTTCAGAGATCACACATGTCGACTTTATGTGTCAACTTTTATGGGAAGGTTAAATTGAGTGAATGAGTTGGTGAGACAGCATTTTAAAGTAGCACAGCATGTGATGAAACAGGAAGCAGACAAAAAAATCAACAAGTCGAAATTTTGCCAGCAGAGATAATATGTTGGTGTTACACCCAGTAGTAGGTGAACGTTTAAAGGCAACGTTTAGTCAGCCTTATCAAATCAAAAGGAAATATAGAGTCAAGTGAATTATTTAATAAGAACACTAGGTCACAAGAAATCTCATGCTGTGTATCATGAGAATATGCTCAAAAGATATTTTGATAGGCAAGAAAAGCAAAACGAGAATGTGTTACAGGTTACAACACAGAGTGAAGAACCAAGTTCAGAGGACTCTGAATTGGACATTCCTCAAATTATTTTGGGCAACAAGGAAGTTCTCAAAAACTGGAATAAATTAATGAGTTACCTTCCAGAGGAAAACTGAAATGAAAGAGTTATTATAATCACATCGCAAGATATGTGGGAATAAGCTAGGAAGTACTAACCTGATAATGCATGATGTAGATACAGGAAATGCTCTTCCAATAAAGCAAAACCTTTATGGACCTAATCCTCAAAGGTTGGCACAGATGCAAAAAGAGACTGAATGCATGCTCAAATACAACATAATTGAAGTGAGTTGCAATGAATGGAGCTCACCAAGAGTAATGGTCCCAAAACTATGTGTAGACTATCACAAAGACAATGCAGTTACAAAATCTGATTCATATCCTATTCCATGTTTGGAATTCTGTATTTGAGAAGGTGGGACAAGCAATTTACATTTCTATTCTGAAATAGTGAAAGAATCTCAGTGTTCATGAATGGACTGTACCAGTTTAAAGTATGCCATTTAGTATGAAAATGGAACCAGCCACATTTCAAAGATTAATTGAAACACTAATAAAGTAATTTTGGGATTATCCAATTATTACCCTTCAATGTTCTGGTGATTTTGAGTCACGCTTGGGAAGTACATTTGGAGCATCTATCGGAATTGCTCAATCAACTTCAGGAGGCAGACTTGGTGATAAACATGGCTAAGAATATGTTCACAAAAGCTCAAGTCATGTTCCTGTGCCATGTCAATGTATGGAAACAAATAGACACGTGGGATGTGAAAACAAAAGTTATTGGGGAATTTTCCATACGAAGAGGCAAGTATCAGACTAGCTGAGTTTCTACAGCAATTTCTGCTCCAAAGAATTCAGATTGAGAAATAAATAATGAGTCAGATTTAGTTAGCTGCCAAATGAGG
>NW_025180552.1:2054-2383 GCF_004010195.1 Chiloscyllium plagiosum | reverse complement strand
GGGGATTGAGTTTAAGAGATGTCAGATTTTGCTACAGCTCTACAGAACCCCAGTTAGACCACACTTCGAATATTGTGAACAGTTCTGTTCGCTTCATTATCGGGAGGACGTGGAAGCTTTAAAGACAATGCAGAGGATTTTTAGCAGGATGCTGTCTGGACTGGATGGCATGCCCATAGAAGGTAGGTTGTGGAAGCTAGGGCTTTTCTGATCAGAGCGAAGGAGGAAGAATGGTGACTTGATAGAGGTGTACAAGGGAATGAGAGGCATAGATAGAGTGGATAACCAGAGACTACTTCCCATGGCGAAATGGCTATCACAAGGGGACA
>NW_025180552.1:0-1585 GCF_004010195.1 Chiloscyllium plagiosum | reverse complement strand
GAGACAGTTTCACAGATTAGGGAGCATTAGTAAACTCCTCCAGTTTGGTCAGAGTGGGAAGGGTTGTAGGAGAGGGTGATGTTTACACATGTATGAGCTGGAGAAGATTCTGGGAATGAGTAGATGGATGGAGAGACTGGAGGAGCTTACATTGACAGGGTGGGTGCTGGCAATGGGAAGATATCACATAGATAGTGGGTCTTGGAGGAACTGGATTGGAAGAGTCACAGGCATTGGAATGACTTCTGCAGATTGGGAGTGTTACAGGGACTGAGAGGTTGTAGGGTCTCCACAGATTGAGCGTGTCTTTAAGAATAGAAGAGTTTATGTAGATACGGAAATCTTCAACCCAATGCATGCAGTCTTCATTTCAAGACCACAGCCTTATTATCCCTCATCAACCAAGGATCCCTAAACCTGCCAGCTTTTCTCTTTACCCCAATGGGGCATTCGGGTCCTGGATTCTTGAGATCACACTTTGAAAAGCCTCCCATTTGCCAGTTGTTCATTTTCCTTCAAACAGACCCACCCGATCGATTAGAATCATAATATGGAGGTGCCGGTGTCGGACTGGGGGTGGATAAAGTTAAAAATCACCCGACACTCGGTTCCAGTCCAACCGGTTTATTTGAAAGTACTAGCTTTCAGAGCACTGCTTCTTCATCAGGCGGTTGTGGAACACAATCCTAAGGTACAGGATGGCAGTGTCATGGAATATAATATCAAACAAATTTAGTTTAAGCCTTTCATCTTTACAGTGATGACCAGCGCTTCCAAAGCAAGTTGGATTATAACTGGGCATTGTGCAATTTTAACTTCACAGCAGTGACGCTGGCCAGATCCTTCAGAATGGCCCCAAACCTGGCCCTGATCCAGTTTTCCTCTTCAATCTGTGGACCTGCTGATCTTTTTCCGTAACTATGTTAAAACGAAGACAGTTGTGGGCACTGGACCCAAAGTGCTCTCTGAATGATACTTCAGTCACTTGCCCGACCTCGTTTTCTGAGGGGAGGTCCAGTGTTGCACCTGCCTGAGTAGAGTAAGGCCCTCTGCATATTGATTTAGGAACCTTCCTTGGACACATTTGAAAAATTGCCCTCTGTCCAGTTCTTTTTATACTCTATAGTGGCCCAGTCAATACAGGAAATATCAAAATCTCCAGCCTGCACTCCTCTATAATTCCTATAGGTATCTGCAATCTCTCCATACATCTGCTCCTCTGATATCTGTTGGGTCTACAACAGTCTACAATACAGTCCCAACAAAGTGACCACCCCCCTTCTTCTTTCTAACTTCTAACCATGTGGAATTTTAAATGAATATATGTTTTAAAAATTGGAATTAACAATCCATAAATAAGTATTGATAAATATCCAAACACTTGACCTTCAGAGAAAGACAACAGTTCACTCTCATGTGGTCTGCACGACATAACCACAGCAAAGTGTTTGCCTCTCGATTACCCAGTGAAACGGGCGAGCCAGCTGATTAGCTCAAGGGCAGCAAGGGATTGGCAATAAAGGCTGGTCAGCCAGAGACACCCACATCCCACACCTGATTTTTTAAAAAATCCATTCAGATTGGT
>NW_025180551.1:0-2383 GCF_004010195.1 Chiloscyllium plagiosum | reverse complement strand
ATGGAGAACTATCTGAAATATTGAGTGAGCACTTACGGTGGTATTAAGGGATCACTATCTGAGGTACTGAGGGATCACTTTTTGAGGTCCTGAGGGAGAACTATCTGAAGTATTGAAGTAGCCCTATCTGAGGTATTGAGGGAGCAGTATCTAAGGTACTGAGGGAGAAATATCTGAGTTATTGAGGGAGCACTTTCTGAGGTATTGAGGGAGCACATTCTGAGGTATTGAGCGAGCACTTTCTGGATTTTGACGAAGCACTGTCTGTGGTATCGAGGGAGCACTTTCTGAGGTACTGAGGGAGCACTATCTGAGGTACTGAGGGAGCACTTATTGAGATATTGAGGGAGCACTTTCTGAGGTACTGAGGCAGCATTATCTGAGGTATTGAGGATGCAGTTTCTGAGGTATTAACGGAGTACTATCTGAGGTACTGAGGGAGAACTATCTGAGGTACTGTGGGAGCACTTTCTGAGGTATTGAGGGAGCACTTTCTGAGGTATTAAGGGAGTACTATCTGAGGTACTGAGAGCGAAATATCTGAAGTCGAGAGAGAGCACTATCTGAGGTATTGAGTAAAAACTTTCTGAGTTATTAAGGGTGTACTGTCTGAGGAACTGAGGGAGAACTATCTGAGGTGCTGAGAAAGCACTCCCTGAGGTACTGTGGAAGCACTATCTGAGATACTGAGGGAGCACTTTCTGAGGTATTGAGGGAGCACATTTTGAGATATTGAGGGAGCATCTTCTGAGGTACTGAGGGAGAAATAACTGAGGTATTGAGGGAGCACTTTCTGAGCTAGTGCCTGAGCACATTCTCAGGTACTGAGGGAGCACTTTTTAAGATACTGAGAGAGCACATTCTGAGCTTTTGAGGGAGCACTGTCTGAGGTACTGAGGGAGAACTGTCTGAGGTACTGAGGGAGCACTATCTGATGTATTGAGGGAGCACTATCTGAGGAATTGAGAGAGCATTATCTGAGGTACTGAGGGAGAACTATCTGAGCTATTGAGGGAGCAATTTCTGAGTTATTGAGGGAGCACTTTCTGAGGTACTGAGGGAGCACTTTCTGAGGTATTGAGGGAGCACATTCTGATGTACTGACAGAGCACTGTCTGAGGTATTGAGTGAGCAATTTCTAAGGTCCTGAGGGAGCACTTTCTGAAGTACTGAGTGAGCACTTTCTGAGGAATTGAGGGAGCAGTGTGTGAGGAATTGAGGGAGCAATATCTGAGCTACTGAGGGAGAACTATCTGAGGTACTGAGGGAGAAGTATCTGAAGTATTGAGGGAGCACTATCTGAGGTATTGAGGGAGAACTATCTGATATATTGAGGGAGAACTATCTGATGTATTGAGGGAGCACTTTCTGAGACATTGAGGGAGACATATCTGAGGTATTGAGGGTGCACTTTCTGAGGTATTGACGGAGCACTTTCAGAGGAGTTGAGGGCGCACTTTCTGATGTACTGAGGGAGCAATTTCTGAGGTACTGAGAGAGCACCTTTTGAGGTATTGGGGAGCACTGTCTGAGGTACAGAGGGAGCACTATCTGAGGTATTGAGGGACCACTTTCAGAGGTATTGAGTGAGCACTGTCTGAGGTACTGAGGGTGCACTTTCTGAGGTTTTGAGGGAGCACTATCTGAGGTATTGAGGAAGCACTATCTGAAGTACAGAGGGAGCACCATCTGAGGAATTGAGGGAGCATTTTCTGAGGTATTGAGGGAGCACTATCTGAGGTACTGAGGGAGCACTTTCTGAGGTACTGAGGCAGCATTATCTGAGGTATTGAGGGCGCACTTTCTGAGGTATTAACGGAGTGCAATCTGAGGTACTGATAAAGAACTATCTGAGGTACTGAGGGAACACTATCTGAGGTATTGAGGGAGCACTTTCTGAGGTATTAAGGGAGTACTATCTAAGGTACTGAGGGCGAACTATCTGAGGTACTGAGGGAGCACTATCTGAGTTATTGAGGGAGCACTATCAGATGTACTGAGGGAGCACTACCTGAGGTATTGAGAGAGCACAATCTCAGGTATTGAGGGAGCACTTTCTGAGGTATTAAGGGAGTACTATCTGAGGGACTCAGGGAGAACTATCTGAGGTACTGACGAAGCACTATCTGAGGTACTGCGGAAGCACTATCTGAGGTACTGAGGAAGCACTATCTGAAGTATTGAGGGAGCACTTTCTGAGGTATTAAGGGAGTACTACCTGAGTAACTCAGGGAGAAATATGTGAGGTACTGAGGAAGCACTATCTGAGGTATTGAGGGAGCACTGTCTGAGGTACTGAGGGAGCACTGTCTGAGGTACTGAGGGAGCACTATCTGAGGTATTGAGGGAAAACTATCTGAGGAATTGAGATTGCATTATCTGA
>NW_025180550.1:0-2383 GCF_004010195.1 Chiloscyllium plagiosum | reverse complement strand
GAAGTGTGGATTTTTTTCTCTCTCAGAGGATCATTAATTGCTGAATTTGTTTCCATAAAGACCAGCAGAGGCAGAGTAATTGGAGTAGTTTTTAAGGCCAGGTTAGATAAGATCATTGATTCATCAAGGATTTAAAGGTTCTGTTGGTTAGCCAATAGAGTTGAAGCCACAATCAGGTCAGCCTGAATCCTATTAAAATAGTAGACGAGACTGGAGTTAAGTGGCCTGTTCCTACTAATAATTCGTGTTTGTGCTTGATCCCCACATTCCCTGATGATCATAACCTATCAATCCCAACTCCGAAAATATGCAATGTTAGAGTATCACAATTATCTGGAATAAAGAAGTTTGAAGATTCACAACCCTTCCAGTGAAGAAATGTCTCAGCCTGTGCCTCAGTGTTGTACACTGCCAACTAGGAACACAGCCACTCTATGCTTAACTGATTGCAACATGAGATTATCAAGGTGTTCAATGAAATAGCTTTTCATTCTTCTAAGCTCAAATCTGAAACTGATAATGATTTTTGTTTCCCAAAATTATTAAGGGATAACGGACAAAGGCAGGTTTGAACAATTAATTTGCAGATCAGCCATCATCTCAATGAATAGTGAAAGGCACTAGTGGGACTAAACAGCTTTCTCCAATTCCAATGTACTGCTAGTCACCAGTATCACTCCCTAAAACAAAATAGCACATTAGTATTTCATTGTTGTCATGACTCAGTACCATGAAAGAAGCAGAGGGAGGAAGAAAGTACTGGCTTTGTATAAAAGCATGAATTCTACTTCAGCTGCAACTTGAACAAAACAAAATTAAAATTCAGGCATTCCCATTCAAACTCTTACCTATTTCCTTCTTTTTAAAAATGGTCGGCTCCTGGAGCCTGCTCCAACATTCATGAGGTTCATGACTGATCTGATTATTTCACAATCCCACCTACTTCCAATAACAAATTTCACACTTTTCAAGAATCTACCTTTGCATTAAAAATATTGAAAGATTCTGTTTCCACAGTGTTTCAAAATGTGCCATCATGCATTCTCCTCCAATTAATAAAAATGGGCAGTTCCGGTAAAAGACCATGAGAGAAAGAACGAGCTATACCCCTTCTTTAAAAATCGATCAAACCAAAACACAAATACAGCAATTTGCTGTGTCAAAGATTTTTAAGTATTTCTAAAGGATGGCTCATACCTTCAAGTAACATTAAATACGAACACAATTAGAATGGGTCAAAATATCCTTTCCACTTGGCATGTTGCACTTAAAAAATGAAATGTTACTTACAAAATACTTCCATAATTAATTGCGAGACAGTGAAAAAAATGCAATTATAATAAAGACTTCATGCCTTAACTTTTACAGAATACTGAAAGCACTTCTATGAATTTCACCGAAGCAATCTAGTAGCAGTGTTGATTTGCCAGCATGTCATTTGGCCCCTGCTCACTTCGCATTAATCTAAACCATTTGCACCCCCATGAATTTTTGCATGTGTGAAACAATGTGTTAAATATACTTAACATAAGCCATGCAGTTATACTGCCATTGGACACCCACATATGACTACTGCACAAAATGATTATTTAGAACCAGAAATATGGACAAGTATGTCCTTTCTTGATCCGGTCTGGAAATATCTCTGCCTTTTGGAATGAACTTACATCAGCTCCTCTGAAGTTTAGATTCCCTACAGTATGGACACAGGCTCTTCGGCCCAACAAGTCCACACTGACCCTCTGAAGAGTAACCCACCCAGACCCATTCCCCCACCCAATATTTCCCTCTCACTAATTCACCTAACACAATGGGCAATTTAGGATGGCCAATTCAACGGACCTGCACATCTTTGGTTCATGGGAGGAAATCAGAGCACCCAGACGAAACCCACGCAGAAATGGGGAGAATGTGCAAACTCCACACAGACAGCTGCCCAAGGCGGGAATCGAACCTGGGTCCCTGGTCCTGTGAGGCAGAGTGCTAACCACTGAGCCAGCATGCCACCCGTTACCTCAATGTAAATCCATCCACAGCCTTGACGTAACTGAAAATTCAGCGAGAAACCATCCGCATTAATCCATGGTTAAGATTTGGAGATGGCAGCACACTGATATGTACATTACCAGAGATAACAAGCCTTGGAGCTACTTGATAACATCTTTATTTGTAATTCATGCAATGCTAATCACAATATTTGATTTCATGCAAAGGCAGTTTATCTTTTCACAACACTTAAAGTAGAGCACAAACTTACTTCAATAGATATTGTTCCACCTCACTAAATAGAAATGCTCTGTGAAAAATAAAAAGTTAATTTGGCACACTGCTTTCAGAAAACTAGGTGAACACAAGAGAGTAATGCCGAGAGAGAGAGAGAGAG
>NW_025180549.1:1723-2382 GCF_004010195.1 Chiloscyllium plagiosum | reverse complement strand
TTGGTTCAGGGAGGGGCTTCAGTGAAGGGCCATCTTCAGTATGCATTGTGAGTGAGCCTTTCAAGGTGACCGGGTAGGTGTCTGGATCATCGTCTGTCAAAGATTCTTCGTCCTCAATACCTATACTACTTTTAGACTCCTCCTCATCCAATTTCTCTCTATCCCGTTCTTCCCTCAAATCTCTCCTTCTTCTGTCTGAGAACCCATCATCCAATAACTGACCTGAATCATGTAATCTTCCCCTGTTATCACTCTCAGCACTATATGATGTTGAATGAGCATCTGGCCCCTGCCCTGCAAAACATCGCCCCTGTTTTAGCTGTTCTTTGTTCCTACTGTGCATCATTGTCACCCTATTTGCTTCCTCCGCCTCCTTAACTCTCTGATCAACTTCTAATGGTAATTTTTCTACTTTTCTGATACTTTCTTCTACAGCTTCCGCCAGTCTCTGTTTTACTATGTTGTACTCTCTTGTTCCTACTTCTCGCATGTCTAACACCCCTTCTTGAACATACATAAATGGCATTTGTATTACAGGATATGGGGGCGGTGATTATACCACAGGCAATTTAGATATAATGGCACAGATGGTCCTGCCTTTTCTATCTCCTTTGTCAAATCTGTTGTAGAGGTACCACCTACTCTCTTTTGTAATGTTT
>NW_025180549.1:0-966 GCF_004010195.1 Chiloscyllium plagiosum | reverse complement strand
TGTTGGACTTTGGCTCAATCTACCAACTTACTTTCTATGTGTGAGCCAAGTCCTGCGTGTTCTTTTAAATGAAGCAATAGGAGAAGATATTCGGTCTCACACTCTTAATTTATTTTACACAGTAAGTGGACAAAGCATTCAGAGCTCTGGGTCTAAACCTCTTTGTCCCTGACAAACTACAATGTGTGCCAATTCAAAAAGAAAGACCTCGTTTTGTCCCTGCCCCAGTCTTTTATACCATAAAAAACGTCGTATAAACACTGAGGTAGAATTATCTTCTGGTTGGGTGTTGATCTGACTCCATTCCCCGCCTCCTCGCATTCCTAGATGTCCGACCCCACGTGGCCTTCTTTTGCCCGCGAAATGGAGCATCACGTGACCTCCTCGACCCACTTCCGAGGCGCGAAACGGAACATCACGTGATCGCCCGCCCTCTTCCGGGGCATGAAATGGGACGTCACGTGACCGCCCGCACTCTTCCGGGGCGCGAAACGGGACGTCACGTGACCGCCTGCACTCTTCCGGGTGCGAGACGGGGACGTCACGTGACCCCGCCCCCCCCCGCTTGGGTTAAGAGTCACCACAGGGTTTTGAGTGCTGAATCCATCCAGAGTCACAGCCAGCCTTCTTTTTTTTAAGTAAGGGATATACTTACAATATCCAGCAGCGGTTCAGTTAACGTGTGTATGAACTCCCTGTAAAATTCACTCGGGAACCTGTCTGGACCGGGTGCCTTACCACCTTGGAGCTGCCCTATCGTCTCTTGAACCTCCTGTACTGTCAGAGGTGCATTTAAAAGGGAGGCCTCATCTGCCAGTGAGGTCCAGGCTTTCAAAAAAGGATTCCATTCTCGCTACTTCATCCCCACAGCCCTCTGACCGGTATAACTCTGCATAGAACTCTCAGAATCTGGCATTGATCTTCCTCAGTTCTCGAGTGACATTGCCAGTTCTCTCCTGATAGACA
>NW_025180548.1:0-2382 GCF_004010195.1 Chiloscyllium plagiosum | reverse complement strand
ACAGGGGGGTACACCCCAAGACTGACAGGTACACAGACCGGACGGGGGGGTACACCCCGAGACTGACAGGTACAGGGACAGGACAGGGGTACACCCCGAGACTGACAGGTACAGGGACAGGACAGGGGGGTACACCCTGAGACTGACAGGTACAGGGACTGGACAGGGGGGGTACACCCCGAGACTGACAGGTACAGGGACAGGACAGGGGGGTACACCCCTGGACTGCGACTTGCGACCGCTTTCTGTACACAAGATGGCTGCCATGTTTCCCATGTTCCCCGGGAGGGGTACACCCCGAGACTGACAGGTACAGGGACAGGACGGGGGTACACCCCTGGACTGCGACTTGCGACCGCTTTCTGTACACAAGATGGCTGCCATGTTTCCCATGTTCCCCGGGTGGCGACAACATGTCAAATGGTGGCCCCAGGGCCTTTTGGGGGTGACTCGTGGGTTAAGGAAGGGGCGCGGTCGAAATGTGAAGCGCACATCTGGCGGTGTTTCCCCCCCCAGCCCGGTCCCCGCGGTGTTTTTCTCCCCCCCTCGATGGTGTTCCCCCCCCCCTTGGCCCGGTCCCCACGGTGTTTTCCCCCCCCACCGCGGGGACGTGGCTAAAGCTGTGCTTTGTCCCTCATCCAGATTATCCACTTCCTTCGGACGAGAGCCCACCCGGTCATGTTGAAGGAGGTGAGTCCCCATCGGTAACTCTCCGGGATGGGGGGAGGGGGGGTGTGTGGGTGTGGGTGTCTGCCCCGGTAACAGGTACTCAGGCCAGGAGTACCCTCACTCCTGAGGGGTCAGGGAGGGGTGCGAGGGGGTGCTGCCTCAGCATTTATCCCCCCACCAACACCACCGTTAAAACCAGCATCTGCCAAGGTGTCTCAAGAAACCTCTGACACTGCTAGAATGTCGGGATGATGGGACTCTCTCTCCTCGGCCAGTCATTACGGTTCTCCTCCCTATCGGAAAGATGTTGTGAAACCTGAAAGTGTTCAGAAAGGATTTACAAGGATGTTGCCAGGGTTGGAGGATCTGAGCTACAGGGAGAGGCTGAACAGGCTGGGGCTGTTTTCCCTGGAGCGTCGGAGGCTGAGGGATGACCTTATAGAGGTTTACAAAATCATGAGGGGCATGGATAGGGTAAATAGGCAATGTCTTTTCCCTGGGGTCAGGGAGTCCAGAACTAGAGGGCATAGGTTTAGGGTGAGAGGGGAAAGATATAAAAGGGACCTGAGGGGCAACTTTTTCACACAGAGGGTGGTACGTGTATGGAATGAGCTGCTAGAGGATGTGGTGGAGGCTGGTACAATTACAGCATTTAAGAGGCATTTGGATGGGTATATGAATAGGAAGAGTTTGGAGGGATATGGGCCGGGTGCTGGCAGGTGGGACTAGATTGGGTTGGGATATCTGGATGGCCTGGATGAGTTGGACCGAAGGGTCTGTTTCCGTGCTGTACATGTCTAAGTCATCTCAATGGAGTTTTTAACCTGAGAGGTATTGGTACTGCCACTGAGCTGGGGGGGTCTGTAGGGCTGACTCCCAGACGTTTACAGCACGGGAGGCTATTCAGCCCGTCGTGTCCGTCCCGGTGTTAACAGACCTGTCGATACCAACCGCGGTTTCTGACTCTTGCTCCATTCCCCATGGAGGCCAAGGCAAAGCAAGTGTATATCTAAATGCAGCCAACTTCTGATTAACTGGCCCCTCGGTGCAGCAGCAATCCGATATCCTGGATAACCGTGAGCTATGCCGTAATGCACCGAGTGTTTATTAACCAGCGCCCTGGGCTAACGTGCTGGTGACCAAGTGTTCCGGATGTCCGAGAGGGTCCCCTCTCTAAACCTAACCGGCGCCCAGTGGCCTAACAAACACTCCAGATGATCAAAGACTCCGCCCAACGGCGTAAACTTTGACCGAGCGAAGCACTAACGTTCTCAAAAAGAAGCTGTGTAAAAGCATCAACCCACCTGCGACCATCACTGTCAAGCTGCAGTCTTGCGGGGGTTATGTGTGTCACTCTTGCATTACACTTACAGTGTAAATCCTCGGGCCTTACGGTGCTGAGGTAAAGAGTAATTGTTGCCGGTTTCTCCCGAGTGCTGCCGGAAACAGTTTGCTGTGTTGTGCCGGCTTTACCAGAATTGCTGACCTAACCAGTCTCCCGGGGAGTGAGGTCCAGACTCTCACTGCCCTCAGAAAGAAATTTCTGCTGAACTCTCCTTGTTAGCCTCAATCTGTGGTTACACTGGGTCCCTTCGGCATCTTATACACCTCCATCAGCTTCTCCGTCCCAATTTATACTGCCTCTTATTGCAGGCCAGACTGCATCCTGGTATAACTCCTTAAGAAGGTAGTTGTGTGTGTGTGTGTGTGTAT
>NW_025180547.1:0-2382 GCF_004010195.1 Chiloscyllium plagiosum | reverse complement strand
AAATAGGCAAAGTCTTTTCTCTGAGGTGGGGGACATAGGTTAGAACTAGAGGGCATAGGTTTAGGGTGAGAGGCCAAGGATATAAAAGAGGCTTAAGGGGTACCGTTTGTACACAGATGGCGGTAGTGTATGGAATGAGCAGCCAGAGGAAGTGGTGGAAGCTGGTACAATTGCAACATTTAACATTTAAGTTACCTTACCTGCAGTCGACGCAGTTGAAGTCAAAGTTGGTTCTGGCGCTGTAAGGCAGCAGCACTAACCAGTGAGCTATCATGCGGCCCTGCAGTAAAATTGCAAGTCACATGCAAATGCGTGTGAAATGTGATTCCTATCAGAGATGCTCTGCTTCTGTTGTTTTCCCTGTCAGGAACAATAAATCCTGATTCCCTGACCAGGAAATGAACCCAAACCACAACGGTGGAAGTGCTGAATCATAACCTCTAATCGACCAGGTTGCACGGCTTGTGCAATTGCATCTTCTGTTTACATAATAGCTTTGTTTTCCTGTCATGAGAAGTTTCTTCCAAAAAAAAATGTTTGTGCACACGTGGTTTTACAGCATAGAATAATGCACGATGTCAGTTCCAGTCATCAAACATCCATACGTTCTCACTTCCAGTTTGCAGTGCTTGGCCCGCAGTCCGGCGTCTGAAGTATTCAGCTCAATGAGACTTTCCCGGCAAACCATTAAACTCAAATGAAACGACTTATGGGAGCGAAGTCAGATTCGGTTAAATTTATTCGTGACCCGAAAAAGAACTGAACCTCATTTTTACCCATAGAGGGAAATATACAGGCACATCTCGCGAGAGTGACAAAGGCTTCAGGAGAGACTGAATTATGAGGAATTTCACCATTTGGCTTCTTCTTCCTTCACTTTAGACATTAAAACCCGAGCCTGCTTATGTAACCAAAGGGGTAAACAGGCAGCAGGCTGCCATTCGAGGACAGGCCTTGCCATGAACAATTGATACATGCTGACAGTATGCCTCCTGAGGCAGCCTCCTGCCTGTTTTCTCTGGATTCCCGAAGTCTTTTACGAAAGAGAAACATTAAGCTGCTTCCCCGTATGTTTCCTCTCCAACTGTTTCCCCGTTTCTGTATGGAATCTGCAGTTTCACGGTGTTCTTCCTGCCAAACTGGAGCATTTTTCGCGTCAGCTGCTTGTTATTCTCATGTTCATCGAAGTGGAACAAAGAAGTGGAATTGCAAAATCAAACAGATTAGCCCTGGAGAGAATGGCTTCACGATTTTTCATCAGAAAGAATTCCGAACAACAGTGAGAAACCACGTTCGGATGTTTACTGCAGTATATGTGAGAAACGCAGCAAAGACCCAGTGGGACTCGAGCTCATGGCCACTGGCAAACAAGACTAGAGCTTTAATCACTGAGCTGCAGAGCCACGAGCGAAAGTGGTGCTTTTATGCTGACATAACAATGACGACCTCTAGCAGAATAAATTCCATCAACCGAGGTTTGTGATGCAACCTAAGTTTTGTGGTGTAAAATACTACTTTAAACGGACTTGTTTGATCACTTATTTGATATAACACTTTGTCAGCTTCCCAATATCTCGTGATGCGACTGAAATCAAAATTTGCTTAAACTCCCTTCAGAGGAAAAGCGTTGAAGTTTCCAGTATATGAAAGGCACGATGCAGTATTGATACAAATTACTGGCGTTGTTTTGAACACGGATCACAGTTTTTCTTCATCACTTGGTGAGTAACCCCTTTCCTAATGGCATTATGAGATCTCCTTAATGAAGGGATCTCATACTTTATGGCCTTGATGCATGAAATGTCGGGCGCCAGACATAAAACAGTTAAAATCGAGCATGATCAAAAGGTTGGAATTCGAGAGAATGCAGATATCTGAGACAGCTTTATTTATAAAAAAACATCTTGGATATCGGATTCGCTGGCTGGGTTGGCATTTAGTGACCATTTCTAATTGTTATTGAGGGGGCTTTAGGACATTACAACGATAGCGGAGACAGTGAAAAGATTTGAATAAAATGACGAAAAAATTTAAGAATTCGCTGAGCTGTGATGGGTGAACAACCATTGTTTTGAATACTCCCACGTGCATCATATTTGTTCGAAGACCTCAGGATTGCATCATTGGGTGAACAACACGCAACTCCTTCCCTTCCACCATGTGGGAACTCGTGTGGGAAGGTAAAGCTGCGAAGGCAGCAGCACACAGTTGGGAAAAAAGGCGGTGCTAATAACGTCATTCAAATAAGTCACAATAAAACACTGTACAGAGATCAAGTACACGCATACATAGAGGCAGAGGACATTTGACTAGAGTAGAGAGGGAATATGAGAGGACGGATGGAAGTGCATTCGGATAGTTTAGTCGAAATGAATGGAAGAG
>NW_025180546.1:1499-2382 GCF_004010195.1 Chiloscyllium plagiosum | reverse complement strand
CAGCTTTTAAAATTAGGTTTGTAATTCATTGTTTGAGCTTCTTTCCATTCTAAAGACTGGGTGGGGGAGGGGGAATGGGTGAAATGTTGCGGCCTCCTTGACAGCCAAGAGATGCTGGGTATATCGGACAAGTTATACTCCCAAACCACAAAAGCCAGACAGCAACCAGATGGTTATCCCATCAGCATAATGTCAAAGGCAACAGTTCCCCTGGGCAGGCATATCCCTAACAACGTCTCCACCAAACAAAGGAGGGCCCAGATAGGAAGGCACCGGGTCCTGCTACACAAAGAAACTAACAGGAACAAGCCATCCAAATGATTAGCAACGGTTCAAACTATTAACTGATTCTCCGAATTGGCCAGAAGTATAGAAAGTTCTGGGAAACCATCCAGAAATGAACAAAACCAGGGTTCGCCTGCAGACTGATCTCTTGAATTTTCTGGAGGCTTTCTGAGGTGACCAACATGGTAAGGGACAGAGACCAGCTCACCATCCAGAGAGAGGTAGAGAGAGAGGGAAAGAGACAAGCTGAAGGAAACCTCAGGAGCATGGGAGAGAGGGAGTGTGAAAAACCATTGAGAGAGAGGGAGCTGGAACCAACTGGAATACTGAGTGTCACCCCTTCAGTCTGTCCATGCTTCAACGCCTGTTTGTCTCAGCCTGACTTCCCCTTCTCTCTTTGTCCTTCTCTCTCCCTGTCTGTCTCTTTCTCTCAATCTGCCTTTTTCTCACACCCTCCGTCTCACTGTCTGTCTCTGCCCCATCTTTCTCTCATCCCCTTCTCCATTCCCACTCTCTCTACCTCTCTCTCTCTTTTTCTCACCCTCCTTTTCTCTTTTTCTTTATTTCAGACCTGAAAGTGCTCACCTATTTTGAACCC
>NW_025180546.1:0-941 GCF_004010195.1 Chiloscyllium plagiosum | reverse complement strand
TCTAACTCGCCTTTTGACACTGACTGCTGTAATGCACAGCAAGATCCCACTCTAAAACCATCGCCAAGTACACACACTGTCCTTCTCCCTCCATATATGTCCTTCTCACTCTCTCTCTCTCCCTGTCTCTCTCACTCTGTCCTTTTCTCACTCCACCTCCCTGACTCTTACTGCCCATTTCTCTCTCTCCACTTTCTCTATCTCCACTCTCTTTTTGTCACTCTCCCTTTCTCTTTCTCTTCCTCTCTTTTTCAGACGCACTCAGAAAAGTACTTCATGTTCCTTCCATTCACCCCCTCCCCACAGTCGGGGTAAATCCTGGGAGAGACCAGGCACTGAGGCAAACTCTTCCCAATGCCCCTTCCCCAGTCACTGGGACGGAGCAGAGGAGTCCAGGGAGAAAGAGGGAGAGAAGCTACAGGAGAGAAAGAGAGATAGATGGACAGACAGCGTGAGGGAGGGAAAGAAAAAGACAAAGACAGGCGGGGGGGAAGGGGGAGAGGAAGGCAAGAGAAAGACAGGCAGGCAGAGGGGGGGAGAGAAAGTGAGAAGAACTGAGAGAGAGCAGGAGAAAGACAGACAGAGAGAGAGACAGTGAAACTCAAGGAAGAGAAATACAATGTCAGACAGATGCAAGGTGAAAATGGGGAGAGAAAGAGATGGAGAGAAGTTCAGGCAGACAGCAAGACAGAAATCCCAGGGAGAGAGATAGGACAGAGAGAGAGAGAGAGAGGAGTTGCAACAGCAGAGAGATAGAGCTGAGAAAATTGGGTGGTGGTGGAGGCTGCTGTGATGTGGCTAGAAGGATGTACAGACAGGAATAGCAAGATCCCACAGAGCAGAGGGACAGATGCAGAGAGAGAAGAGCAAGGTGTTAGTTTTGTGAAAGACTGAATGATTAAGCATTTCTGAAAAACCTGGTGAGGTGACAAAGGAGGAAG
>NW_025180545.1:0-2382 GCF_004010195.1 Chiloscyllium plagiosum | reverse complement strand
GATTAATGAGTGAACTTGATTGATTGATTGATTTGGGTAAAAGGACACATCAGTCCATTCTTTAGCTGCTGTCTGAACTTAGTCTGGGTCACAGTATGAATCGCGGTGTTTGTGCAGCAACTGAAAAGCTGCACAATTTCAGAATAAAGGATATAGATACACAGAACGATACCTCAAGTAAAACATCCATAATTGTATAGAATGCAGCACTAACGTTGCCCATAACAGGATTAAATTGACCGAGACCACAAACAGTAAAATAAAGGATTTTTTTTCGATTTCTCATTTCTGTGTCATACTGAGCGTCCCCATTGGTGTGAGCCCGGAGACTCCTGCGGGCTCTACTGGTCACTAAAATGCACCTGACGGTGAATACATTGAGCTGACAAATCAGTAGAAATGGTACAGCCTGGGTTAGAATGTAATGGAGGAACTCGATTGTGACCAAGACACAGGAGTAATTTACAAAGTTTGTTAAATTAGAAAACCAGAGTGCTTTCCCCGTCCCATACCGAGGTGTAAGCATAAAATACAAAAACGTTCTTTAAACAGGTCAGCACAGTCACTGTTCCCGGAACAAGAGCCGCCGTTTTCTCAGTGCGATATTTACTTTGCAGTCTCTGGCAACAAATGGCCACAAATCGATCAAAGATGTCAGTGACGTTGAACCAGACAGAGCTGTCAATGGCTGCATAAAGTAGGACGGCATGGATACTGCACACGCGGATATCCCAACAGAAAATAGAAATATTCCGAAAACAAATAGGAATGTGTCTCAATGTTAGGTCGAGGATAATGGCCAATAGGTCTGCAACTGCCATTGCCCCCAGGTAACGACTGACATATGGAGACAGTCCACAATCTTTAGTGGATGCAGATCGTCACTAACTTAACTGTGAGGACGGAAAGCAAACAATTATTCAGCATCCTTGTGGAATAGTGACCAGACTGATTGAAGACCCTGTGAAATTTTCAAACGTGAAGGAATTCAGAGATTTATTGATGTAATTGAAGCTGAAATAACAATTGGTAAATTCTGAATTACACAGAAGAATGTGTCACAAAAGGCAAGAAATCTTCCTTCCGCAAACACATCGAAAAGAACGGTGGTTTCTAGAATACTCCCACCCATGCGTCCACTGGAAAGTAAGCTCAGTTCACTTATTTCCAGTTCCTAATGCGTACAATGTCATCCCCTCCCCCACTCACCCATTGTACTCTATGCTACTTTCTCCCCACCCCCACCCTCCTCTAGCTTATCTCTCCACACCTCAGGCTCTCTGCCTTTATTCCCGATGCCCAAAACGTCGATTTTGCTACTCATTGGATGCTGCCTGAAATGCTGTGCTCTTCCAGCACCACTAATCCAGAATACAAAAATGGAGGCCCGAGATGGTCGACTAAGTTTTTCAAGTACTCACTTAAAGGTTCTTCGACTATCTATTTCGCTGTGATATTTTGAAATGTAATAGCTTGCGAAAATCCAATGGACACATCCATTATTTTAAACCAATACTTTTCCCCATTTTTAGTTTTAGGTGGAGATCCAAAGCAATCAATTAAGACTTTTGTAAAAGGGACCTCAAATGTAGGAATAGGTATGAAAGATGCAGGTTCTATTACTACAGTGTTTTCCAATTACCTACCATGTACAACATGTATGTCAAAATGCAAATGCGTTCTTGTGCATTCCAGAACTCCAAAAATCTTTTGTCTTCAACTTGCGTTTTCCATACGCCGAAATGACCTCCTATTGGTATTTCGTGCATTACTCACGACGCATCCTTTTTTCACTCACTGGCAAATACGACTTGATGAACTTCTGCCCATTTCTCAACCGCCTGAATATGTGATGGTCTGCATTTCCTCATTATGACATCGTTTTCAGAATAATGTATCTCAGGGATGCATTCTGTACTCCTTCCCTGTATGCCTTTCAGTACAATTGCTTTGGTTTCTCATCTTTCTGCTGGAACTCAGATAACTTATCTGCAATAAAAATGGCTTCTTTGTCACCATTTGCTCCTAGGCTGTCGCAATGACTTGATCAAACAGAGGCTCTGTTACTGCCACTTCAAACTTCTTAACTGGACTCTTTGATATCTCATGTTTCAATTTGTGAATTTGTAATCTTGCTACCGCGCAGTTTGGAAAAATGCCAGGATATGCATTCTGTAACAGGTAATTTGCCTGATTTTCCTCTGGCTTTAGAACCACCCTTGGCAGCGCTTCCACCTTTGAATCAGCTATTTAATTAACAAGGACAGTCTTTTCTCCCCTGAAGCTGAGAGTTTGCCTTGAATTCCGAATACGACCTTTCGGCTTTTCACTGGGCACTCTAACCTAACACAAAGTAATTGCTTCTTGCCTGACAGTGACTTC
>NW_025180544.1:0-2382 GCF_004010195.1 Chiloscyllium plagiosum | reverse complement strand
GCCTGACCTCGGTGGTGAGCAAGTTGTTGGAGGGAATCCTAAGGGACTGAATATACATGTATTTGGAAAGGCAAGGACAGATTAGGGATAGTCATTATGGCTTTGTCCGTGGGAAATCAGGTCTCACAAACTTGATTGAGTTTTTTGAAGAAGTAACAAAGAAGATTGATGAGAGCACAGCAGTAGATGTGATCTATATGGACTTCAGTAAGGCGTTCGACAAGGTTCCCCATGGGAGACTGATTAGCAAGGTTAGATCTCATGGATTACGGGGAGAACTAGCCATTTGGATACAGAACTGACTCAAAGGTAGAAGACAGAAGGTGGTGGTAGAGGGTTGTTTTTCAGTCTGGAGGCCTGTGACCAGTGGAGTGCCACAAGGATTGGTGCTGGGTCCTCTACTTTTTGTCATTTACATAAATGATTTGGATGCGAGCATAAGAGATACAGTTCGTAAGTTTGCAGATGACACCAAAATTGGAGGTGTAGTGGACAGCGAAGAGGGTTACCTCAGATTACAACAGAATCTGGAACAGATGGGCCAATGGACTGAGAAGTGGCAGATGGAGTTTAATTCAGATAAATGCGAGGTGCTGCATTTTAGGAAAGCAAATCTTAGAAGGACTTATCTACTTAATGGTAAGGTCATAGGGAGTGTTGCTGAACAAAGTGACCTTGGAGTACAGATTCATAGCTCCTTGAAAGTATAGTTGCAGGTAGATAGGATAGTGAAGAAGGCGTTTGGTATGCTTTCTTTTATTGGTCAGAGTATTGAGTGCAGGAGTTGGGAGATCATGTTGCGGCTATACAGGACATTGGTTAGGCCACTGTTGGAATATTGCATGCAATTCTGGTCTCCTTCCTATCGGAAAGATGTTGTGAAACTTGAAAGGGTTCAGAAAAGATTTACAAGGATGTTGCCAGGGTTGGAGGATTTGAGCTATAGGGAGAGGCTGAACAGGCTGGGGCTGTTTTCCCTGGACCGTCGAAGGCTGAGGAGTGACCTTATAGAGGTTTACAAAATTATGAGGGGCATGGATAGGATAAATAGGCAAACATTTATCCCTGGGGTCGGGGAGTCCAGAACTAGAGGACATAGGTTTAGGGTGAAAGGGGAAAGATATAAAAGACACCTAAGAGGCAACTTTTTCACGCAGAGGGTGGTGCGTGTGTAGAATGAGCTGCCAGATGAAGTGGTAGAGGCTGGTACAATTGCAACATTTAAGAGACATTTGGATGGGTATATGAAGAGGAAGGGTTTGGAAGGATATGGGCCGGGTGCTGACTAGATTAGGTTGGGATATCTGGTTGGCATGGACGGGTTGGACCGAAGGTCTGATTCCATGCTGTACATCTTTATGACTCTATGACTGTATGTGCTTTAGATGTTTCTAAGAAATTCTGGAGTGTCCTTCAGTATACGAGCAGCCTTTTTTTTTAATGTTGCAGCACACTCCAACTCTTTATTTTTATTTTAAGTATAGAGCAAGGACCACAGTACAATTACTCCATTCATAATCTTTTGATCACTGAGTCATTGTTTGAAGACTAACTCAGCTCACACAACAACACATTGTTTATTAACTTTAAAGTCAAAACTCTTAGTATGCAGAAATTTCAACAAGTTTTATTATTCACATCTTCATAGTAGCAAAGATGGGGTCACTACGCTGCAGGAGTCGTAACCTAGCATAACTGGCTAAATGGACTGACTTTAGGTGTTCCATGGAGTTTGGAGTATGATCAATTCAGGCTAATCAATCTTGTAAACAGATTAAAAGTGGGCAGTGATCTGGGAGAATTCTAAGGTGGGCTAGTTCGAAGGCACACCCAGGCCTCTGAGACATCTGGCTCTCAATACTCACACCACTCTTATGTCCTTTAAAGGAAAACTCATAATCACCATGCCTCATCTAAAACCACTCACCTAGCATCCACTATCTATACACCTCAGGAGCCACATGGAGGTGTAAAAAATAAGCTTTTAACAATCCAAGCAAGCTCTCACTCATGCGCACACCCTACTCTCATTCATGAAACTTAATTCAGAAATTTAAATCCAGATGTTCAATATGTTATGGAACAAAAATTGATTCACCCTATAAAAGGCAGCTAACTCTTAGTGGCTTATTACAACCGCCAATTAAAATGTGATCCCAGCCCCTTGTTGTGATCAGTGCTTTTTAAGAGGATTGGAAACTCAGCCAAGTATTCATAATGGAATCAGTTATAATAGAAACATTTAAAATTGTTAAATGTGAAGTTGAAATTGCAGAAACAAATGGCTAATAATTATTGTTAAGCTACACCAGATGACATGTTGACCATTTTTGTAGCATGTGGCATCTGTATCACTTCTCTAACTGAAAGCTGCAACCTGTT
>NW_025180543.1:0-2381 GCF_004010195.1 Chiloscyllium plagiosum | reverse complement strand
AGTCAAGAGAGTTTATTGTGCTGGAGGGATTCACAAACGCATTTCCAGGGAACTTACGTGATGAACAGAAACTTCAAGAAGTGAGAAGAGCAGCAGAGATGACTGAGAAATGTGCATTGATGCATTACGTGAAATTTAGTTTCTGACAGGAATTTCATCCGTGTGGGAGATAAAAATTGGAAGCAGGCGAGATCCTTCTCTATCAAACAAAGAGTCTAGCACACTTAGAATAGTTCTTCATTGGTGATAAAAAAGAATTCCAAGAAAATGAAAGGTGTTTCCACGGTGGTAAGATGAGACACTAAAAGTCACAGTGCTGGTCATGGAAGAATGACATTGTGGGAAAAGATGTGGCAAAAGAGGCTAATCCAATGATATTAGGGAAAGTAGTAAAGGAGATCCAAAGAAAAGCCAAGGAGCTGCAGGAGAGTGCACAGCCTTGGCAGAGTTGGGATATTGAGTTAGTTGCTGATCTCTGTAAAGACTTTATCTCTGTGGGAAAAGTTCACTCAGGAAGATCAGGAAGAGACAGGAAATAAGTTTTTATTTCATGAGGTATGGGATCTGGTCAGTCTCTGATAGTAAGAGATGAAAGTATTTTCACGCTTTCCGACATGTTACCCGAGACAGTAATAATCTGTTGAATAGATAGGCAGAAAGTTAGCATTCCCTTGTGCAAGATCAGGTTGGAGAGCCAAATCAAGACTGGGGAAGTAACTGCAGGAGTGATTGACAGAATGTCAGTTTCAGGAATACAATTTGTTCTTGGGAATTATTTAGCAGGATCCAAGGTGGGAGTAACATCCCTTGTAATGGAGAAGCCAACAGAAGATCAGGGAACTAAGAAGTTACAAGAAGAATACCATGGAAGTTTTCCAGACTGTGTCGTAGTAAGAAGGCACTGTCATAAGATACAGCAAGAAGGAAAGCCGAAGAAGTTGAGGTTCAGTTAGCTGACACCCTGTATGATGTAATGGTACAGGAAAACCCTTAACAGGCAATGGGTCAGACAGAAGCGTTTAGTCCAGAAAGGCTAAGAGACTTGCAACAGAAAGATGAGAAGATATATATTATGACGCCAACTCAGAAACGGAATCAGAATATATTCCTGAGAGTTATTATCTTAACGATAGAAGCCTAAAACAAAAGTGGAGACCCCAGCAGGTTAGTGCAGAGGTGAAATGGGCAGAGGTGCACCAGATTGTGTTGCCTCTAGCATATAGACAGGAAGTGTTATGGGTAGAACATGAATTACCAGAAGGAGGTTACCTAGGTGTAAGGAGGACTCAGGCTAATGTACAAAAGCACTTCCATTGGACTGGTATGCACATGAATGTGGTTGAATATTGCCACACATGTTATTACATGCCGAATGGTAGGTATGCCACAGGCAGTAATAAAATCAGTAGCTTTGTTGCCAATTCCCGCATTTGAAGAATCTTTCACACGGGTTATGAATGATTGTGGAGGTCCCCTCCCTAACAGTAATTTGGGAATCAGCACTTGCTAACCATCATGCATATGTCTACTAGATTTCGGAGGCAATTCCATTACGGAGTATTAAGAAAAAAAGGATGGTCAGGAATTGGTAGCTTTCTTTACCCGTTATGGGCTACTTGGAGAGATTCAATCAGGCCAAGGGTCCCATTATACTGCTGAGACGTTTAAGGAAGTCTTGGATAGCATACAACACGTTAAACTACATAAAAACAAGGACTGCAGATGCTGGAAACCAGAGTCTAGATTAGAGTGGTGCTGGGAAAGCACAACAGTTCATGCAGCATTCGAGGAACAGGAAAATCGACGTTTCAGGAATCCTGATGAAGAGCTTATGCCCGAAACGTCAATTTTCCTACTCCTCGGATGCTGCATGAACTGTGTGCTTTTCCAGCAGCACTCTAATCTACAACACTTTAAACCAAGTCCGTACCATCCAAAATTCCAGGGAGCCTTGGAAAGGTGGCATTGACCCTGAAGACAATATGCATTCAGGATACACTGAATGATTGGATCAAGATATCGAACTTGTATGGATTGCCATGAGAGATGCCCCAAATGAATCTACTCAGTTTACTACCTTTGAGTTAATATTTGGACAGGAAGTGAGAGGGCCCTTGAAACTAAATAATTGATAGGATCGAAGTCAGACATCTCACACATGGATTATATAGCAGTGGTGATGGAACAATTAAATCGGGAAGATGAGTTAACTAAACAGCACTTGAATAGGGCACAGCGTAGAATGAAGCAGTTGGCAGATAGAAACTATAAAATTCAGAAGTTTTCCCAAGGAGATGATGCATTAGTATTTTTTCCAGTAGTAGGCGATACCTTCAAAGGCATGTTTCGTGGTCCCTATCAAATTGAGAAAAAGTTGAGTC
>NW_025180542.1:0-2381 GCF_004010195.1 Chiloscyllium plagiosum | reverse complement strand
GGAATGTAAAGAAACATTTAGACTTTCAAAGCTGTACATAGGAGGGTTAGTTACAGAATCGCAAGACACGATTAAATGGACAATTTACTCTCCATGAGTTTAACGCACATTAACAACTACAGTGACGCAGTGATCAGTGCTGGGTCCACATCCAAACTTTCACAATGATTTTGATAAATGGAAGAAATGCGTTCTAATTAAATACATCAGAGACGCTCCGATAACCAGGAAACGGAGTTGTCAGCAGGACGTGGAGAGTCAGTAATTCGATAAGCAATAGCAATTTTGCAGATGGAATATAACGTAGTTCATTGTGAACCTGTGATTTTTTCAGGAAAAATAAAAGAGTGAATATTTTCTAACGGAAAAATCTACGGGACTTTATAACAGAGTGTTTACTGGAAGGTTAACTCTGACGCGTTCGGGCACCAGATGTGTTGTTCCATCTGCCTGATGATCACTTTCCTTAATGTTCCCACTGGCATAATTGCTGTCAGTGCACACAGGATATTTCATGTAGTTAGTTGGTGGTGGGGAAATGTGAGGGGCAGTGTGTATTGGACCGTTTATCAAGGCCGTTATCCGAAATGCCATTCTTCCTTTTGTCGTGGAGACCCGAAGACGATGGCACAGTGGGTATTTACCAACGTGATGTACTGTGCATGGTCACACTGTAACGTCAATGGAGGGAGACGGGTGCTCCAATCACAAGAATAAAATAGACATTTCCGTATTAGCAGAAATGGATTGCCTTATCACATTCTCAGTTCGCCGCACAGGACCAACCCAAACACCATAAACCCAAAGAAGGTATCTACTCAGCCAGAAGCACTGTGTAGACCATGCTCTGTTCTGTCCAATTAAGCAACCTGCTCAGAGGCGAACACTGTATTGACCACACAATTTGCAATGATCTATAAACCCGGCCGAGATATCTGTCCAGTATGGGAGCTGTGCAGACCGCAGCACTAGAGTCTTTTTCCATACCTTACTGAGTGGAGCACTATACAAAGGATTGAGATGGATTTCGTTTCAATTTTTCTTACTTTTAATGGGTTTTGATGTGTTCTTCAAAATTATAATGAGAATGAGTTCTAAATATTTACCGGATTGATGCACATCCCCTACACATTCCTGAAGTTTATGAGCAACTTAGCATGACGAATTGACCTGCACTGCACATCTTGAATTGCGGGAGAAACTGGAGCACCGAGAGGACGGCCACACAGACATGTGGAGAATGCGCAAACACCACACGGACAATCGCCCGAGGGTGTAATCAAAACGGGTTCCTTAGCGCTGTGAGACAGCAATGCCAAGAAGTGAAGTTCAGCGCTGCCTAAACCTTAGACATAACATGGTGCAATAACTGAGGACATCAGAAACGTTTCACTACACTCATCAGATTGCACAGGCAACCAAACTAATTTAATTCAAATGTGAGACAGTCACTGTGTTTGATGCCTTTTCCAAACAAAGCTGCTGTTTGGAATGGAGCGGCCATCAGAGCCTGGTATAACATCCCATTAAACAGGAGTGCGTGAGACAGACTGAGAGGGGAAAAGAGTGAAATGGGGCATTTTTATTCCCGTTTCAATGAATTCACTCTCAAAACGACAGAATTCCGAATGCTCAGAGATACAGATGCAAATTAATACAATAAAAACACACACACAAAGACAGAGGAAAACACAAAAACAAATGCATAATAACACAACAAATACTTAGTCACATGCAAACATTCACACGCTCAAGCCAATAACCAAATTAAATATGACCATGGATCATCTGAAGTAGACCTCTACGTTGTTCCCTCTTGGGAGGACGACAGGGCAGATGGCTGAGCTGTGAGAGGGAGAGAACTATCGGACCAGTGACCGTAATTGTATTAGTTTGAGAACACTTCTGGAAACGAATAGGCCAGGTGGACAACTAAACGTTATACCTTGGTACAAGGATAATTAGGACAGTATTAAGCAGGAACTTTCAAAAGGTGATTGGGGAAAGCTGTTTCCGGATAAATGAGTGGCTGATATGTAACATTCTTTCAAAAGTGAGACAACGAGCATTCACGGACAACTTGTTCCTCTTAGTATGACGGGTAATGCTCGCAGAAGTGGTTTCCAGTACGTGACGGGGGATATTGCCGTTCTGGTCAAGAAAACAATGTAGAATTTACTTGTTAGGTCTCGGCAAGTGGGATCAAGTGAATCAATTGAAGAGCAGACGGAATGTAGGAGTACACTCAAGAGCAAAAAGGGTGTGACAATGCTGCTCTTTTAACAAGGTAAAAGACTTCTTGTCTTTTTTTCAGTGTCGTAAATGACACACAATCCGAAAAACCTGGACATGGAAGTTTTTCTTAATGGAACTTTGATTGT
>NW_025180541.1:1520-2381 GCF_004010195.1 Chiloscyllium plagiosum | reverse complement strand
GCTGTGGGTGTAGATTGACATTTCAACACATTATTGTTGAAATCCCTCTGTCAGAAACAACACTGGCAGAGAGTAACAGGAGGACGCTATTCCAAACACCGGCCCTACCCCGCCATTTGACATCATAATTACTGACCAAATGCATCAATATCTTTCCCCGGTCCATCCACAACAGCCTGTCGCCCAAAATGAAAAAGACATTTAAGCAATCGATAATGCCTGTGCAACTATTGGAGGGGAATGCGTTTAGAGACGGTGGGTTTCTGCACGAAGTTTGTATGTTTCCTGGGTGAGCAGTTGATTCTGGACTGATCATGCTTCAAATGATATGATTCCAACAAAACTCACCAACAAGGGTTAAGGAATTTTCTGTGGTCCACAGCAATTTCGAGAAACCCAGAAGACAGGAATTAACGATGAATCAGCAAAATAATAATTGATTCAGCTGAAATCTGAACTCTGATTCTGATGGAACTCAGAACAACAAACATTGTATCGCAAATTTAACAATGCTGTATAAATCTAATGCGCTTTCCATTGCACCACCGAGCCACGCGAGCCACAGTTTTACTGTATACAAAGTTGTGGTTGTCGTGGAGAAAATGTAATAAATCTCCAGGAGATGCGGGGAGTTCTTCAAGGCGTAGATCTTTTATTTGCAGTCAAAAACCGTGACACTCAGAAAGCAAATTATTGAACGACCCCGAAATTCAGGATACATTACACTTTATACCCTTTCTTTAGTTATATTTTTGTTATCTTAACAGGATGCATAACTGTGTTAGTCAGAATTATCTCACTCCATGTATACAAGAAACCATTATCGCTTTACGTCTGCAAATATGGTTTTTCTATTGTCAC
>NW_025180541.1:0-838 GCF_004010195.1 Chiloscyllium plagiosum | reverse complement strand
ATAATTCAGGGGGGGAAAGATTAATAGGTCCGGAGGGTGGTGCCGAGTTGGATACTTCGGACTGTGATAATGTGGGGTAAGGGGAATTGAGGAAGATGTTGAAATCCATATTTATCCCGTATGGTTGCAGGGTCCCAAGGCATAATCTGAGGCGTCCCTCTTCCAGGCAGCGGGTGGTAACGGTTTGGCTTATGCCCGAAACGCTGATTGTCCTGTTCTGCAAACCACATTTCAGGGGAGATGTGAAATACCAAAGACTTAAAAAGGACAAAAACTGATAGAATCAGAGTTAATGGAAATATGCACAACGCAGACCGAAACTATCTGGCCAATTGAGTCTGCTCAGTGCCGCCGAAGAGACGCACACTCCCCCACAATTTCTTTCTAAACCTGCATTATTGATCCACCTACAAAAATAGAAATGTGTTCAAAAGCTCAGCGGGTCAGGCAGCATCGGTGGAGAGAAATCAGAGTGAACATTGCGAATCAAAAGCGGATCCAAGGAATGATCTGTTGATCCCAAATGGTCATTCTGTTTTCCCTGAGCTGCAATTCCTACGTTTTTCTCTGATTTTGTATTTGATTATACAGTCCATTCAGGTTTGGTTTGCCATCTACCTGAAGTGCACACCTTTGGACGGCAAGAAAGAATCGGAGCAACCAGAGGAATCCCGCACGGAAGAGAGAGAAATGGAACGTGCAAATTCCACACAGTCAGTCACATAACTCTGGAATTGAATGCGGGTTTCTGGCCTCTTTGCCCTCCCAAGCTGCAAGCGCCCGTCCCGGATGCAAATTGAACCCAATCTCACGTAGTGACAGGTAGTGGTAATACCTT
>NW_025180540.1:0-2381 GCF_004010195.1 Chiloscyllium plagiosum | reverse complement strand
GTGAGGTCAGAATTTTTCTGATCATTTAATTCCAACACATGCAGTGACGGCAGCACCATGATCTGTTTTGGTTGTTTATGGAATGTGAGCATCACTTGCAGAGCCAGTATTTGACTGCAAGGAGCACAGATATGAATATTGGGTGAGGACAAGATGAGTTGAGTTGCAAGGTCTACTGTAGCGTAACAAATTGTACTGGCTTCCACTGTACCCTGACAAGACAGAGACTTTGGGAGGAGAACAAAATAGGAATTTCTACTTAAATATTGATGCTCCCATTTAGATCTCTCAGAAGGAGATTGTTTGGTCCATCAATTCTGCAATGGCTTTTTTGTTGAATTATTTCCAAGCATCCACATATATCTGGAATCGGTTTATTTTCAAGAATTTTGCAATTACCTTTGCCATTTACTGGTTCCATCACCCCTTCAAGATTATTCCAAATCGTAACAACTTGCTTATTTTCTTAAAAATTAAACCATCTCACGGCCACCCCCCGCCCCCTTTTTAAAAATGGCTGCACTATTTCCAGTATGGTTATGCTTTCTAAATATTACCATGGACTTCTTTTTATGAACAAGTCTCTTCAGATTTCAACGTATCTTTTTAAACATAAAAATGCCCCTTTACATGTAGCTCAGCCCTTTAAATGTGTTATGTTCCTCTCAGCGCAATCTTGCCCCTCGATAATGTATATTTACTCCTTTAGATATGAATATGTCTCTTAAAGGGATATTTCTGCTTAGAAATAGGGCAACGTCTCTTCGAAATGTAGAATCATTTAGATATAACTGCGTCACTTTACATATTAAGATATCTCTTTGAAATATAATCTTCTCCATTTAAATCTGTTTATTTGCAAAAATAGCCCGTTAAAATGTCCACGTCACTTTAAAATGCAGATTGCTCCTTTACATATGGCCTGTCTCCAAAGTCAGGCCCTTATTTCTTTGTTTCCCTGTGCTTTTCTAGATTTCACAATAAATGTTAATTTTCCATTACACCAGCTGGGTACCTTTTAAATGCTGTAATTGTACCAGCCACCACCACTTCCTCTGGCAGCTCATTCGTTACACGCATCATCCTCTGAATATAGGAGTTGCCTCTTCGGTTCATTTTAAATTTCAGTTAATTCATTCACTTTTGTTACAATGCGGCACACATTCAGACACACCATGTATCGTTTCAGTTTTTGTGACATTAGTATCCAGTTTCGATTGTTGGTCCATTGGTGACGCTGTTGCTTGGTGACAGTGAGGCTCCCCGGCCCCGCCCATCCCTCCGTGCTGACTACACGCGGGGGCGAAGGCGGTTGGGAGGAGAAGTCGCTCGAGCGGGGAAGCAGCGGGAGGGCGGCCGTTAGGAAAATGGCGCCGTGCGGCCCGGGGCAGACACCTGTGACTAACCTTGTACTTGTACTTTTTAATCGTCACTGATTTTTTTTTAAATCCTTGTACTTTTCACCCTTGCGGACTAATCTAATTTATAGATTAAGGTGTAGGGTGAGCTTTCTGGAGGCGGATGGGGTTAAGGGCCTGCTTGGGAACTCGTCGGCCGCCTGGGTGGTGGAGTTGTACTGGTCGTGGGGCGGCCCCTGTGTCAACTATGGGGCCACCTGGAAGGTACTGGGCCCGGGAGGTGAAAGGTGAGGCAGGTTGGGGGGGAATGGAGGGGAAGGAATGTGGGGCCTGTCCTGTCATAGTGACATTTTACACTCACTTTCCATCTGCTTTTACTGGCGCTTGTGCTGTTTCCCCCTCACTGTGTGTTTAATCCTTGTGCTGTTTACCCCTCACTGTTTGTTTAATCCTTGTGCTGTTTCCCCCTCACTGTTTGTTTAATCCTTGTCCTGTTTCCCCTCACTGTTTTTTAATCCTTGTGCTGTTTGCTCTTTGCTGTTACTTGTGCAATTGCTGAGGGTAGTGTGTAAATACTAGTGAAGGAGATTATGCATCAGCATGTTCCTAAATGCTGTAATTATACTTGCATCCACTACTTCTTCTGGCAGTTCATTCCATACATGCACCACCCTCTGCATGGAAAAGTTGCCCCATGGGTACCTTTTATATATTTCTGCTCTCACCCTAAACCTATGCCCTCTAGTTGTGAACCTCACCCCAACACTGAGGAAAGGACATTAAAAAAGTTGAGCAGCCAGGCCCTGATTCCTGAAGAAGGGCCTGTGCCCGAAACGTCGAATCTCCTGTTCCCTGGATGCTGCCTGACCTGCTGTGCTGTTCCAGCAATAAAGTTTCAGCCAGACAAAATGCAAAAGCTATAAAATGTTGAGCCACATGGGGAAAAAGAACTGTGGCTCTCCCCTTTATTTCTCCTATTGGCATTTGAATACTTAAAATCTGTCAATAACACTAGCATCACTT
>NW_025180539.1:0-2381 GCF_004010195.1 Chiloscyllium plagiosum | reverse complement strand
CTACAGGCCTATGAACAGTATTGCTGTAATCTCATCGCTGCCAAGTCCCTGCTGGATTACAAGAAGCAGGAGCAGCGAGTCACTGAGTTCCTCACACTGTGTCAGGAGTCCTCCTTCAGTCGTAAACTCGACCTCTGGAACTTCCTGGATCTACCCCGGAGTCGGCTCTTCAAATACCCCCTGCTGCTGCGGGAGATCGCTCGATATACTCCAGCCCAGCATCCAGACTCTAGGCAGCTGGACACCGCGGTTAGTTCGGGGTGATAGGGTTCAGTCGGGTAACTACGTGTCCCTCAGATTGATGGGGCGAAGAGATAGGGTTCTCTTGGGTAACAGCGGGTCTGTCTGTCTGATGAGTGCGGTGAGATAGGGTTCTGTTGGGTAACAGTGGGTCTGTCTCTCTGATTGATGAGGGCGGTGAGATAGGGTTCTGTTGGGTAACAGAGGGTCTGTCTCCCTGTCTGTTAAATTGATGGGTTGGGTGGGATAGAGTTCTATCAATGAGGGTGTGAGACCAGGTTCTGTTGGGTAACAGTGGGTCTGTTCCTCTGATGAGGGCGGTGAGATCGGGTTCTGTTGGCTAACAGCAGGTCTGTCTCTTGATTGATGGGCGCAGGGAGATAAGGTTCTGTTGGGTAACAGCGTGTTGGTCTCTCTGATTAATGAGGGCAGTGAGAAACGGTTCTGTTGGGTAACAGCAGGTCTGTCTCTCTGTCCGTCAAATTGATGGGTTCTGTTGGGTAACTGGATCTATCTTTCTGTCCCTCAGGTCGATGAGGGGGGCGAGATAGGGTTCTGTTGGGTAACCGTGGGTCTATCTTTCTGTCCCTCAGATCAATTGGAGGGTGTTAGGGTTCTGTTGGGTAACCGTGGGTCTATCTCTCAGATCGATGAGATCAGGTTCTGTTGCGTAACAGCGGGTCTGTCTCTTGATTGATGGGTGCAGAGAGATAAGGTTCTGTTGGGTAGCAGCGTGTTGGTCTCTCTGATTAATGAGGGTGGTGAGAAAGGGTTCTGTTGGATAACAGAGGGTCTGTCTGTCTATCTCATCCATCCCACCAATTTAACAGACAGAGAGACAGACCCTCTGTTACCCAACAGAACTCTATCCCACTCACCCCATCAATTTAACAGACAGAGTTCTGTTGGGTAACAGTGGATCTATCTTTCTGTCCCTCAGATCGATGAGGGGGTGAGATTAGGTTCTGTTGGGTAACAGCGGGTCTGTCCCTCTGACCGATGCGGATAGGAAGATTAGGGTTCTGTTGGGTAACCACACGACTCTCGGATTGATGGTAGCGGTGAGATAAGGTTCAGTTGGATAACAGTGGGTCAATCCCTCTGATCAATGGGGGCAGGGAAATAAGTTCTGCTGGGTAACAGCAGGCCTGTCTCTCTAATCTATTGGGGTGGTGAGATAGGGTTCTGTTGGGTAACAATGGGTCTGTCTCTCTGATCGATGGGGGGATGAAATAGGGTTTTGTTGGCTAACAGTGGGTCTGACTCTGATCAATGGGGGTGGTGAGATCGGGTTCTGTTGGATAGCTCAGGTCTGTGTCTCTGATTGACGGGTTGGGGATGAGATAGGGTTCTGTCTGGTGACAATGGGTCTGCCTCTCTGATCGATGAGGGGGTGAGATAAAGTTCAGTTGGGTAATAGCAGGTCTATCTCTGTCCTTCAGATCACAGTGGAGATGGGCGGGGAAGGTGAAAATACGGTCCAATTGGGTAACCATGGGTCTGTTTCAGATCAAGGGGCTGTAGGGAGGTGGGGAGTCGTGGGGGGGGGGGGGGGGGATGGCTGAAATAGGGTTCCATTGGGTAGCTGTAGGTCTATCTCTCTAATTGAGGGGGCAGTAGAGCTAGGGTTCCATTGGGTAACCATGTGTCTGTCTCTCAGATCAAGCAGGGTTGGGGGGGGTAGGGTAGGGAGGTGAGATGGGGTTCAGTTGGGTAACTGTGGGCCTGTCTCTCTGTCCCTCACAGATTGAGCTCATCCAGGGTTAAATGAGTGTGAGATCGAGTTCCATTAGGTAACCGCACGTCTGCCTCTCCATCCCTCGCAAACTGAGGGGAGAATGGTGGTGAGATAGAGTTCCATTGGGTAACGGCGGGTCTGTCTCTCCGTCCCTCGCAGATCGAGCTGATCCAGGGCATTGTGGCGACGGTTAATCTGAAGACTGGTGAGGCAGAGTGTCACTATTACCGGGAACGCCTGCTGTACCTCGATCACTCCCAGAACGAGCCACTGATCCACAGCTCCAAGGTGCTGTGCTGTCATGGCGAGCTGAGGAACAACAAAGGGGCGGTACGTGCGGTCTATCAACACCCTCTGATTCTGACCCCTCTCTGTTTCCAGCCCCCCCACTCTGACACTACCC
>NW_025180538.1:0-2381 GCF_004010195.1 Chiloscyllium plagiosum | reverse complement strand
TCCTCCCCACCATAAACCTATGCCCTCTAGTTGCAGACTCCCCTACCCCGGGGGAAGATTTTGTCTATTTATCCAATCCATGCACCTCATGATTTTATAAACCTCTATAAGGTCACCCCTCAGCCTCCGACACTCCAGGGAAAACAGCCCCAGCCTATTCAGCCTCTCCCTGTAGCTCAAATTCTCCATCCCTGGCAACATCCTTGTAAATCTTTTCTGAATCTTTTCAAGTTTCACAACATTCTTCCAATAGGAAGGAGATGCATTAATAGTCATTTTCCAAGATTCTGTAGGCTCTGGAACAATTCCTACAGATTGTAGTCTAACCAATGTAACCCCTCTATTTAAAAAAAAAGAGGCAGAGAGAAAACTTGGAATTATAGACAAGTTAGTCTGACGTCAGTAGTGGGGAAATGCTGGAGTCGATTATAAAAGCATAAAAGTTGACCACCTGGACAGTAACAGAATCGCAAAAAGGGAAATCATACTTAACATGTCTATTGGAATCCTTTGTGGATGTGACTCACAGCGTTGATGGCACAGTAGATATGGTTTATTTGGACTTTCTGAAAGCTTTTGACGAAGTTTCACATAAAAGATTAGCATGTAAAATTAAAAGGACAAAGAATGAAAGGTAGGACATTGAGACAGACAGAAAACTTGCTGGCAAACAGGAAAAAAGTGCAGCAAGTGTAGGAATGAGCAGTACAATGACACAGTAGTTAGCACTGCTGCCTCAGAGCACCAGGAACCTTGGTTGAATTCAGTCTTGGGTGACAGTCTTCTCAACCCTTTCAAAATTCATATCATTCCAATAGGAGGGAGACCAGAACTGCACACAGAAATCCAAAAGTGCCCTAACCAATGTCCGAACAGCCACAACATGACCTCTCAACTATACTCAATGCACTGACCAATAAAGGAAAGCATACCAAATGCTGTCCTCACTATCCTCTATTTGCATCTGCCGCTTCCGGTTGTCAGTTCCAGGTGTCCGCTGCAGTGGTCGTATTCATATACCCATCTAGATGCCTTTTAAATGTTGCAATTGTACCAGCCTCCATCATTTCCTCTGGCAGCTCATTCCATACATGCACCATCCTCTGAGTGAAAACATTGCCCCTTAAATCCCTTTTATATCGGTCCTCCCCACCATAAACCTATGCCCTCTAGTTGTAGACTCCCCTTGTCCTATAATAGTCTTGTCCTAGTCGAACTCATGTTGCTTGACAAGCCAAACAGAAAACAGCCAGGAAATTCCTAGAGGCATGGCATTCATCCACAGATTCAATCAATAAACACATCGACCTGGACCCAATATACCGACCACTGCAACGGACAGCTGGAACTGACAACCGGAAGCGGCAGATACAAACCACTATAAATGCCGGAGGAAACATCACAGAAGCGCTTCACAGGAGGCTCCCAAGCACTGAGGGTGTCACCTAGACAGGGGACGAAACGTCTGCAACACAAATTCCCAGCTCGGCGAACAGAACAACAAAAACGAGCACCCGAGCTACAAATCTGCTCACAAACTTTGATCAATCTATAGGTCCCTGGTTTTTCCTTACCACCTTCCTTAAATAGTGGCACCAAGTTAGCCAACCCCTCGTCCTCTGAGACCTCACCTGTGGCTACTAATGATACAAATATCTCAGCAAGGGACGCAGCAATCACTTCCCCAAGCTTACCAGAGTTCTAGGGTACACTGATCAGGTCTTCAGGATTTATCCACCTTTATGCGTTTTAAAACACCCAGCACCACCACCTCAGTAATACGGACATTTTTCAAGATGTCACCATCTATTCTCCTACAAACTATATCTTCCAAGTCCTTCTCCACAGTAAACACTGGTGCAAAATACATGGTTAGTATCTGCCGTCTCCTGCAGCTCCTCACATAGGTCGTCTTGCTGATCTTGAGGGACACTATTCTCTCCCTAGTTACACGTTTTTCTTAAATATATTTAATACATTTATAAAATCCATTTGGACTGTCCTTAACTAGATTTGCCACGGCTATTTCAAGTTCCCTTTTTGCCCTCTTGATTTTCCCCACAGGTATACTCCTACTGCCTTTAAACTCTTCCAAGGATTCACTTGATCTTTGCTGTCTTTACTTGACACATGCTTCTTTCCTTTACTTGACCAAACACTCAACTCTCCTGATGAAGGGCTTTTGCCCGAAACATCGATTTTCCCGCTCCTCGGATGCTGCCTGACCTGCTGTGCTTTTCCAGCACCACTCTAATCTAAACTCTAGTTTCCAGCATCTGCAGTCCTCACTTTTGCCTATTCAACTCTCCAGTCATCCAGCATTCCCTACACCTACCAGCCTTGCCTTTCACCTTAACAGGAACACATTTGTTTCTGGACTC
>NW_025180537.1:0-2380 GCF_004010195.1 Chiloscyllium plagiosum | reverse complement strand
ACATACAGACAAAGAAGGGCACCACTTTGATTGGAACAACATACCAAGACACGCAAGGACGTTCTTAGAGAAATGGCATTCTAATCAGAAGTTCATCAATAATCACATCAATTTGGATCTTATCTACCTTCTCTTGTAATAAAAAAACCCGGGAATGACATCACCCACCTGAAGAAACCAAAATCTATAAATAGAGAGGCGGGACATACCATCAGCGCTTCAGCGGAGACGCTCACTGATGATGTCACCTAGTCATGGTGACAAAACGTCTGAAAACAAACATTCAAGTTCAGCGAGCTAACTTGCATACATATAAATTGTTATTTTCCGTTAATTAGTGGAATTTTGGAGTTCTCAGTCACCCATGTTTTAACAGATTTTGATGTGAGGTGAGATTTTCTGGGTGCGTAGTTTTAATTAACAGAGAGGTTTGACATTGATGTCATAACAGTTTGGATCCTGGCCGTATGGGATTTGTATAGACCTAAACAGATTTGGGATACAAAAGGTCCCAGAAGATTCCAACTCGTGGCAATTAGTGACCGATATCTTCAAATAAAACCGGTGGGAAAATACATTCAATTTTGTTAACTTGTTGGTTAAATTAAAAGTGAGAGAATTGTTTTTTAATTTTACTGAAGAGATTCCCAAGTTTGCAAAGGAAGTTTACAAAGACAGAAGAAGGAATATTTTTAGAATTAGCAAATAGGTTGGAATTGGGTTTAAGCAGGGACAAAAGGAAAGCTGAAATTGTAATGGAGTTGGTTAAGCACCTTGGTGTGTCAGAGAAATAGGCAGCTGCAGTAGAGTTAGAAAAACTTAAATTGCCAATATGGCAACTGGAGTTAGAAGATGAAAAAAGGGACGGAAACAGAGAGAGAACAAAGAGAAAGGGAAAGAGAGCAAAGAGAGGGAGAAAATTTGAAATTCAGAAGTTGGGAATCAGACAAGAAAGTTAGATTAACAGGAGAAAGATGAAAGGAGAACGTCGGGATGTATACAGCTATGTTAATACATTGCCAGACTTTGGTGAGAAAAATGTCAAAATCTGTTTTTATTGCATTTAAAAAATAAATGGCTCAGTATATGGTGTGTCCAGTGAACCTGTGGGTAATGCTCCTTCTGACTAAGCGGGTGGGCACAGCTGGTGAGGTATGTGCAGCGCTGTCAGATGAAGGGTCAAGAGATTATGCAGATGTCAGGTCAGATTTATGTTGCATTTGAAAGAGTTAACCACAGTAATTTTGAAAGATGGGTGCTGGTCTTAAAAACGGATAATACCTGTAAGGCTCGAAGGGAGATTATTCTGCTGGAGGAGTTTAAAGACTCACTTCCAGAGACGGTAAGAATTCACGTGAATGAATCAAAGGTACATATTCATGTCAAACCTACTTGCAGTAAACAAAATGTGACCCAGGGAGATCAGCAGCTCGAAGAATGAACACAGCGGGAAAGATAGGGACTGTGTGGGGTTGAGATTGTAACGTTTATTATGTGGGTTGTTGGGACAGCATATTGTTACAGAGTTGGAGTCAGATAGTAAGGCGTTAAGAAAAGAGATGTTGTATTTGTGAATAGTTGTGGTTTAGTGTTCATTATTAAAGTTAAGAAAATAACTTGTTAATTTTTGTTTAAATAGTGGAATTTAGGAGATCTGTGTCACTCATATTTTAACAGATTACGAGGTGAGGCGAGCTTTTCTGGGTGTTTGGTTTTAATTGACAGAGGGATTCGACTCCACCTTGTAAATGTCCATCCACACGAACCCCATTTCCCTGCAGTTGGCCCATACCCTGCCAGTCCTTTCCTATCCACATATTTATCCAAATGCGTTTGAAATGTTGTTAATGTACCCCCTTCAACCATATCTGCTGGTAGCTCATCCACGTACCAGCCTCTGTGTAAAGAAGTGACCCCTCAGGTTCCCTTTTATTCCTTCCCCTTTAACCTTAAACTGATCCTCTCTAGTCGTCGATTCTCTACACATTGGAAAAAGATTGAGAGCATTAACCCTATCCATACCCCTCATGATCTCATACAGCTCTATAAGGACTCCCTCAGTCTCCTACACGCTGAAGAAAATGTCCTAACACTCCCTATAACTCAGACCACTGGGTCCTGGCAACGTCCTTGTAAATTTCTTCTGCACTCTTTCTGATTTCATAGCATCCTCTCTCTAACAAGGTGACAAAAAATGAATGCAATACTCCAAGTGTGGCCTTACCAAAGTCCTATGTAACTGCAACATAACGTCCCGACTTCTATGCTCAATGCCCTGATTGATGAAGGCCAGTGTGCCAAAAACCTTCTTCACTGCCCTGTCTACCTGTGACTCCACTCTGAGAGAACCGTGCACCGGAACACCAATGTCTTTCTGCCC
>NW_025180536.1:0-2380 GCF_004010195.1 Chiloscyllium plagiosum | reverse complement strand
TGGCCACAACACTATATTAACCCGATGTCCTTATTTCAGGCATGATTTGTACTGGATATCACACAGAACAATACCTTTCACGCTTTTCACAATGTCTCGGTATATGTCACAGTTATAATTATCAAATAAATCAAAGCTCCTCACCAATAGGTTTGGGTCTGGTCTGGTCTATAACACCTTAAACCTATGTCTCCTGTAGCCTGTGTAAAAGGCTTCGGCTATCCATTACATCCATACCTGTCATAATTTGGTAAGGAGCTATTAGAGCACCCTCAGTCTCGACATTCAAGTGAAAGCAATGTTTTATTAAATTGTCCTCCATCATTCACGATGGGAGGTGGCAGGACTGCAGAGTTTATGTCTGATTCATGGGGGCAGGAGTCACTTATTTTGCTGCTCATGGTTTCTGACATGCAAGTATTTCTGTGTTGTACCTACACCTGGTTGACACCTTACTTTTAGATATACCCAATCCTGCACTCTTCATTTAACCAGGTTTGATAACTGGCTCCATGTAATAACCTTCCCATTCATCTGTTTCTCCAGCCCCTCCATTTCTTAGTTGTTATGTCTTTGGAATGTGCTTCCTTTAGAGCCTTGGTAAATTTGTGCATTGCATCTTGCAGGCTTTCATTGATTTACAAGAGGTAGAAGGACTGGCTAATACTTGCAGACAGTCCCTAACACACTTATTAAAAGGCAGAGCTCATAGTAACAGCTGAAGCAAAGAGAAACCAGGGTTTCTTCAGGATTAAACTGCCTTTAACTGCAGAGAACAGAGAGAACTCCTGAGCAGCTGAAGACTTCTCTGTATCTTGTTCAGGGTCCCAAGCTGTGAGCTGCCTGAGAACCAATCACTTCACTGTTGGCAGGCAGACAGCCTTTGTCATTGGTGAACTAGTGGCCAATTATCAATCAGCTCCTTGTTTCAAACCAAAGTTCCATCTGTGAGTAACTCTGTTCATCTCCAACCAGACTTCAATCATTGGCTCACTCTCAGGTGAATTGCTGTCAAACCGTGCAGCAATCTTTAACTCATCGGCTGTTTTCACATTTTAGTCCAAATTAAACTGAAGATTTGATTTGCATTCACCATGAGAAAACTAAAATGCCATTTCAAAAACGCTTTTACTGGCAAAATACATGATGCACAAAATTTACAAAAAACTGCAATCTATTTATTCTTTCTCCTTTCTTCCAATGTTATGCAATCATAGCATTCCTTAAATTTTTACATATTCCAGTATCTGACTCTTGGGACAATCCATCGAATTCACATTAAGTTATCCAGTAATGTGTATGACATTTACATAAAATGGTGACAACAAAAGATTCGATCGGAACGGTCTTGCATTGTTTATTTGAACCTTTGTAAAGAAGGCCAGTGGATTACAATCTCTGTAATTTAGTATTTCATTGTTATTTGTTGGATAGACTTCAAAGTGCTGAAGAGCCAACAGTAATCCCACAGCCCCCTTTCCTATGTGAGAGGATTTTTCCCAATGACTGGTATTGTTTCTAATAGCAGCATCCTCCAGGTTTCACAATTCCTAACTCATCATCCTGGAATAAGACAGCACTTTGCCCCAATTCACCAGCATCAGCGGCCATTGTGATAAGACTGGGAAACTCAGGGATGGCCAAAAGTGGTTCATTGATTCAAACTGCTTTCACCTTTCAAAGGAAACCTCGCACTCTGGGAACGAAGCCACTTTTTCTTATTTCCATCACAACTTTGTTAAAGGCACAGCCATCCAGCTAAAATCATGGACGACTTTCGAATAAAGTCAAATATTCCTTAAAAATCTATTAATTTCTCATTTAGTTTTAGGAACAAGAAATTCTGTTTGTGTCTTCACCTTTGCTGTCTCCATCAATATCTATCTGTGTGTTTGTGTGTGTATGCCTGTGTGATTGTATTTGTCTCTCTATGTGCTGCTGTATGTTTCTCTGCACATGTCTTGGTCTCTGAGTATCTGTATGTATTGACATCTCTCACACACACACAGACACGAAACATACAAACACACACACATAAACACGCATCAACATGACCAAAAGCATTGTGTCACTTTAAACATAAGAGAACTAGACAGAGATATGAATAGAGGTGAGTTTGAGCCCCATTTCAATGTAGACAGTTCCCAAAACAACAGGGAGCCCGCTGCACAAAGATACAGACACAGAGATACAGAAAAATGGAGACACTCACTAATACACACAATGAGACACACACATACTCACACAGACACTGATAGTTAGAGACAGATGAGTCGACACAGATGAAAACACAGAGAAAGAAACACACACAGTAATGCACACACATTCAGAGTGATACGTGCAAAATGACAGACAGAATCGGTGTGCACTGAGTGACACT
>NW_025180535.1:0-2380 GCF_004010195.1 Chiloscyllium plagiosum | reverse complement strand
CTGGTGTTATGGTCCTCCGTGAAACACGAGATTATGGGTGCATCATTGTCTTTTGTTATGATCTTTTCAGATAGTCCAAGGACCGGTGGCTCTATGAAGAATCGTTTGACTTAAATAAAATTAGGAATGGCAAGAAATTACTCAGGAAGTTGTTATCGATCCAACTGGGACAAATGTTATAAGATGCATTGTTTCATTAAATGGTTACACGTTGCTGAACGTCATGAATTTAAAAATTCCCTCGCAAATGTAAAACAAGCAAAGATTCTAGTGAATTCAGAAACCACCTTCATTTGCCTCGATGGGGCTGTATCCTCAGAATGAATATGGCAGGACACAATTCAGGAGAATATCCCCTTGACTACGGCCGAGCAACAACAGTCCCCCCCCTACCCCCAGCAGTACCATCCCAACTCTAATCAAACTTCGCAGTGCCGGGAATTCGTGCAGATTACTGGCATGCCAATATCCTCACCTGATTCTACCCACCACATTATGAGGCAGATTAGCCTCCAGGTTTAAATGCGTCCCCTGGATATAGCATCTGGGTCACTCACCGCCACCACTAATGCTAATGAAACTTTTAATTTCACTTATCTTGCCACATGTGTGCCCGGATCCTGGTCGATGACATAGCTGACCTGAAGCCTAGATCCCCTCTGAGGTTCAAAACATGATTAATGATGCTCCTGACCCATTGAGGAAGCCTGCGCCTTCAATAACTGGCTTGTCCATACCTGCCAAATTTAGAGACATCCTTACACGGGTATATTCTTCTTCTGCTCAAAGTTACATATTGCAATGCAATGGTGACTTCTAAGGATTCTTGTCTCAGTCCCGGACATGGAAAATATGTATGGATAAAGGAACCCAAAAAGGAAGAGTGGGGTCAGGGAAACATCGCCAGAAAGGGTGGCCCCGCAATCAAGCTGTGCAGGCCACATAAAATGGGGTTAGGCAGCATCGTGTTTTTGGGGCGATCACTCGATGCCTTCATAAGAAAGGAGAATGCCTTACTGATTCCGTCCCCTATATTAAGGACCCATTCAACTTAACAACATAGAACATAAAACAGTATAGCACAAAACAGGCACTTCACCTTTGCTGTAGTGCTGGCATTCAGTTCTACTCAAAAAAACAGATGATCCTACTTAACCTTTATTATACCACATCTTTGGACTGTGGGAGGAAACCGGAGCCCCCGGAAGAAACCCACGCAGACACGGGGAGAACGTGCAAACTCCACACAGTCAGTCGCCTGAGTCGGGAATTGAACCCGGGTCTCTGGCGCTGCGAGGCAGCAGTGCTAACCACTGTGCCACCGTGCCGCCCATCACGGTGGGGAACACAAGATTCCTCCGTTCCTCCATGTTGCAAGGAATCCTGCCTGTAAACCTATAATTTTTACATTCACTTTCAACCTTCCAAAGTGAATGACTTTACATTCTTCCAGGTTGAACACCATCTGCCACTTGTCCGCCCCGTTCGGCATCTTGCCAATGTCTCATTGTGATCCATAGCAGCCCTTCACTATGTCTCTTCCCGCCTCAGGCGACTGACTGTGTGGAGTTTGCACGTTCTCCCCGTGTCTGCGTGGGTTTCCTCCGGGTGCTCCGGTTTCCTCCCACAGTCCAAAGATGTGCAGGGTCAGGTGAATTGGCCATGCTAAATTGCCCGTAGTGTTAGGTAAGGGGTAAATGTAGGGGTATGGGTGGGTTCGATTCGGCGGGTCGGTGTGGACTTGTTGGGCCGAAGGGCCTGTTTCCACACTGTAATGTAATCTAATCTACTCCGCCAAACTGTGTGTCATCAGCAAGCGTAGTAGCCAATCCTTTCACTTCCTCATTCGAATCATTTATAACAATCACAAAGAACAAAGGCCCCAGAACCAGTCTCTGCAGAACATTGGTCACTTCGTTCGAGGCTGAACACTTTCCATCTACCACCACCATCTGTCTTCGGTTGACTAGTCAATTCTCGACCCAGCCAATTACGTTGCGCTGCATCCATGCCTCGTTACTTACTGAATGAGCAAAAGTCGCGGAACTTCATTATTACCACCAACACTACTCTAATTTAATCAACGTATTTTGTCACATCCTCAAACTTTTCAAAAGGATTGTGAGGCATGACCTGCTCCTCCTCATGATGCCTATACTTCATTATTACCACCAACACTACTCTAATTTCATCAACGTATTTTGTCACATCCTCAAACTTTTCAAGAAGGATTGTGAGGCATGACTTGCTCCTCCTCATGATGCCTATCTCTAAGCAATCTGAGGTTCTCCGAGTTATCATAAATCTGTCTCTCGGAAGTGTCTCCAATAATTTGAACACCACAGATATAACATTTACTGGTCTATAATTATCAGCATTA
>NW_025180534.1:0-2380 GCF_004010195.1 Chiloscyllium plagiosum | reverse complement strand
GTTTATGTCAGACGGGGGAGATTGGTGTCAGTGTCTGTGGGGCTGGTTTATATCAGACAGGGGAAGTTTGGTGTCAGTGACTGTGGGACTGGTTTATATCAGACAGGAGGAGATTGGTGTCAGTGACTGTAGGGCTGGTTAATGTCAGACGGGGGAGATTGGTGTCAGTGACTGTGAACTGGTTTATATCAGACAGGGGGAGATTGGTGCCAGTGACTGTGGTGTTGGTTTATATCAGACAGGGGGAGATTGGTGTCAGTGCCTGTGGGGCTGGATGATATCAGACAGGAGGAAATTGTTGTCAGTGACTGTGGGACTGTTTGATATCAGACAAGGGGAGATTGGTGTCAGTGACAGTTGGACTGGTTAATATCAGACAAGGGGACATTGGTGTCAGTGACTGTGGGGCTGGTTCATTTAAGACAAGGGGAGATTGGTGTCAGTGACTGTGGGTATGGTTTATGTCGATCGGGGGAGTTTGTTGTCAGTGACTGTGGAGCTGGTTGATATCAGACAGGGGGACATTGGTGTCAGTGACTGTGTAGCTGGTTGATATCAGACAGGGGGAGATTGCTGTCAGGGACTGTGGGTCTGGTTTATATCAGACAGGGATAGAATGGTGTCAGTGACTGTGGGGCTGGATTATATCAGACAGGGGGAGATTGGTGTCAGTGTCTGTGGGCTGGTTCATATCATACGCAGAGAATGGTGTCAGTGACTGTGGGGCTGGATTATATCAGACAGGGGAAGATTGGTGTCAGGGACTGTGGGTCTGGTTTATATAAGACAAGGGGAGATTGGTGTCTGTGACTGTGGGGCTGGTTCATTTAAACAAGGGGAGATTGGTGTCAGTGACTGTGGGTATGGCTTATGTCGACCGGGGCAGTTTGTTGTCAGGGACTGTGGGTATGGTTTATATCAGATAAGGGGAAATTGGTGTCAGTGACTGTGGGGCTGGTTTATATCAGACAGGGTGAGATTGATGTCAGTGACTGTGGGGCTGGTTTATATCAGACAGGAGGAGCTTGGCTCAGTGACTGTGGAGCTGGTTTATATCAGACAGCGGGTGATTGGTGTCACTGTCTGTGGGGCTGGTTTATATCAGACATGCAGAAATTGGTGTCAGTGACTGTGGGGCTGGTTTATATCAGACATGCAGAAATTGGTGTCAGTGACTGTGGGGCTAGTTTACGTCAGACAAGGGGAGATTGGCGTCAGTGACTGTGGGGCTGGTTCATTTAAGACAAGGGGAGATTGGTGTCAGTGACTGTGGGTATGGCTTATGTCGACCGGGGCAGTTTGTTGTCAGGGACTGTGGGTATGGTTTATATCAGATAAGGGGAGATTGGTGTCAGTGACTGTGGGTATGGCTTATGTCGACCGGGGCAGTTTGTTGTCAGGGACTGTGGGTATGGTTTATATCAGATAAGGGGAGATTGGTGTCAGTGACTGTGGGGCTGGTTTATATCAGACAGGGTGAGATTGATGTCAGTGACTGTGGGGCTGGTTTATATCAGACAGGAGGAGCTTGGGTCAGTGACTGTGGAGCTGGTTTATATCAGACAGCGGGAGATTGGTGTCACTGTCTGTGGGGCTGGTTTATTTCAGACATGCAGAAATTGGTGTCAGTGACTGTGGGGCTAGTTTACGTCAGTCAAGGGGAGATTGGCGTCAGTGAAAAAGGGTCTGGTTTATGTCAGACAGGAGGAGATGTGGAGCTGGTTTATAACAGACAGGAAGAATGGTGTCAGTGACTGTGGGGCTGGATTATATCAGACAAGGGGAGATTGGTCTCAGTGACTGTGGGGCTCGTTCATATAAGACAAGGGGAGATTGGTGTCAGTGACTGTGGGGCTGGTTTATATCAGACAGGTGGAGATTGTTGTCAGGTACTGTGGGGCTGGTTTATATCAGACAGGGTGAGATTGGTGTCAGTGACTGTGGGACTGGTTTATATCAGACAGGGTGAGATTGGTGTCAGTGACTGTGGGGCTGGTTTATATCAGACAGGGTGAGATTGGTGTCAGTGACTGTGGTATTGGTTTATATCAACGCTACCTGTGTTTTTCCAGCACTACTCTAACCAAGACTCTAGTTTCTGCAGTCCTTGTTTTTACCGAGTTGGTTCAAATCAGACAGAAAGAGATTGGCGTCACTGACTGTGGGGCTGGTTGAAGTCAGACAGGGGAAGATTGGTGTCAGTGACTGTGGGGCTGGATTATATCAGACAGGAGGAGATTGCCTTCAGTTACTGTGGGTCTAGTTGATATCAGACAGCGGAAGATTTGTCTCAGTGTCTGTGAGGCTGGTTCAGATCAGACAGGGGGTGTTTGGTGTCAGTGAACATGGGGCTAGATTATATCAGACAGGAGGAAATTGG
>NW_025180533.1:1853-2380 GCF_004010195.1 Chiloscyllium plagiosum | reverse complement strand
CCCTCTGACAGCGCCCGCTCCCTCAGCTCTGACCCTCTGACAGCGCCCGCTCCCTCAGCTCTGACCCTCCCACAGCGCCCGCTCCCTCAGCACTGACCCTCCCACAGCACCCGCTCCCTCAGCGCTGACCCCCTCCCTCCCAGGCTCTCCCCAGGCACTGCCACCCCGCCTGGCCTTACCAGCGATGTCACACATCTCTGCGTCGGTGGCATTTTTGAGAGCTTCCTCCAGCTCCGGCTCCAGGATCACATCCGCATCCTTCTCAAACTGCGTCTTTTCCCGTTCCTTCGCAACAAAGGGCTTCCCTGGGGGGGGGGGAAAGCACCGAGGTTACCGTGGGGACGGAGAGAGAGAGAGAGAGAGAGAAAACGTGTGGATCGGGGAAAGAGAGAAGGAGGGAGAGGCCGAGCGAGAGAGAGAGAGGCTGAGGGAGTTTCAGACGGGGAGTGAGTGACGTGAGGGTGGAGGTGAGGGGTGAGGAGAGATGAGGGGATGAGAGAGACGCACAGTGGGGGAGGTGGAGAGAG
>NW_025180533.1:0-1421 GCF_004010195.1 Chiloscyllium plagiosum | reverse complement strand
GTGATTGTACCAGCCTCCACCACTTCCTCTGGCAGCTCATTCCACACACGTACCACCCTCTGTGTGAAAAAGTTGTCTCTTTTATATCTTTCCCCTCTCACCCTTAACCTATGCCCCTCTAGTTCTGGACTCCCCACCCCAGGGAAAAGACTTTGTCTGTTTATCCAATCCACGCCCCCTCTGTACCCCCAGAACTCTATGTGAAGCCCGGGAAGTGATTGCTGGGAATTTTGTTGAGATATTTGTACCTTCCAAAGCCGCAGGCCTGGGACGTTGGCTGACAGACCGAGGAGACAGGCTGACAAAAGCCGAGCAGTGGATGCGGTGTATATGGATTTCAGGAAGGCATTCGGTAAGGTTCCCCACGGTAGGCTCATTCAGAAAGTACGGGATGCAGGGAAATCTGGATACAGAATCCCAACTCAGACAGCAAGTGGGAGTCAACGGAAAGTACTCCGCCTGGAGGTCAGTGACCAGTGGTGTTCGGCCGGGATCTGCTCTTGGGGCCCCTGCTCTTTGTAGTGTTTAATAAATGAAGATGGGGAAGGGTGGGTTAGTACGTTTGCCGACGACACAAAGGTTGGTGGGTAGTATCGAGGGTGAATTTGACAGGATGCAGAGGAAGGGGGCTCAACCTGGATAACTGCAAAATAATTCATCTTGGAAAGTCGCATTTGAATACGGGGTTAAAGACGGGGTTCTTGGCAGTGTGCAGGGACCGTGGGATCCGAGCGGGTACACAGATCCCTCAAATGTTGCCGGCCAAGTTGTTAAGAAGGCGTATGGTGCTTTGGCTTTCATTAACAGGGCGATTGAGGTTAAGAGCCGCGAGGTTGTGCTGCAGCTCTACAAGACCATGGTTAGACCACACTTGGAATATTGGGTCCAGTTCTGGTCACCTCGTTATAGGAAGGATGTAGATGCCTTAGAGAGAGAGGGCGCAGAGGAGATTTCCCAGGATGCTGCCTGGACTGGAGGGCTCGTCTTATGAAGAGAGGTAGAGGGAGCTTGGGCTTTTCTCTCTGGAGAGAAGGAGGATTAGAGGTGACTTAACTGAGGTGTGCAAGGCGATGAGAGGCATCGATAGAGTGGATAGCCAGAGACTTTTCCCCAGGGCGGAAATGGCTGTCACGAGGGGGCATAATGTTAAGCTGATTGGAGGAAGGTTTAGGGAAGATGTCAGAGGTAGGTTCTTCACGCAGAGAGTGGTGGGTGTGTGGAATGCACTGTCAGTGCTGGGAGTAGAGTCAGGGACATTTAAGCGACTGCTGGGTAAGCACATTGACAGCAGTAAATGGAGGGGTGTGGAGGTTCGGTTGATCGTAGATTAAGATAAATGCTACACACAACATCGTGGACCGAAGGGCTAGTACTGTGTTGTACTGTTCTATGTTCTATGGGGTGAGATACAGAGTAAAGCT
>NW_025180532.1:0-2380 GCF_004010195.1 Chiloscyllium plagiosum | reverse complement strand
TCCCCTGTACTATGTTTCCCTATACTGTGTTTCGCCTGTTCTGTGTTTCCCCAGTACTGTGTTTCCCCTGTACTGCGTTTCCCCTGTACTGTGTTTCCCCGTACTGTGTTTCTCCAGTACTGTGTTTCTCCTGTACTATGTTTCCCCTGTACTGTTTCCCCTGTACTTTGTTTCCCCAGTACTGTGTTTCCCCTGTACTTTGTTTCCCCTGTACTGTGTTTCCCCAGTACTGTGTTTCCCCTGTACTGTGTTTCTCCTGTACTGTGTTTCCCCAGTACTGTGTTTCCCCTGTACTGTGTTTCACTGCTCATTGTGTGTATGGTTGAAGTGTTGGAGCCAGCGTTGACAAGGTGCCTGGAGACAGGTTGCTTCCAACTGGGCCTGAGGCCTGGACTAAAGGGCTCTTGTTTCAAACACTGAGTCACTCCTCCAGCAGTTGGATGAGGGGGATTTTTCCCCCCGCAGGGGTATGTAACTTTGGAACCACCTCAGATGATGGTTGAGTCAGGGTCATTGAATATTTTTAAGATGGAGGTGGATTGGTTCTTGCCCAGTAGGGAAACAGGGGAATTGTGGATTATTGAGCTAATTGGGAGAGTGGATTGTTGGGCTAGTTGGGAAAGTGCAGTTTGCCACAAAAACAGATCAGCCACAGATTCTGCAGGCCAGCAGCATTTAGAGATGTGTTTCATTGCTCTAGTCTCCCTCACACGAGGCAACATTGTCCAGTATCCTCCCTGTCCACTCTTTCCACCTTAGTGGGCGGCACGGTGGCACAGTGGTTAGCACTGCTGCCTCACAGCGCCAGAGACCCGGGTTCAATACCTGCCTCAGGCGACTGACTGTGTGGAGTTTGCACGTTCTCCCCGTGTCTGCGTGGGTTTCCTCCGGGTGCTCCGGTTTCCTCCCACAGTCCAAAGATGTGCAGGGTCAGGTGAATTGGCCATGCTAAATTGCCCATAGTGTTGGGTAAGGGATAAATGTAGGGGTATGGGTGTGTTCGCTTCGGCGGGTCGGTGTGGACTTGTTGGGCCGAAGGGCCTGTTTCCATACTGTAATGTAATCTAATCTAATCACTCCCTGTCCACTTCCCTCTGGATTTTATTTCTTTGATTGAGACCATCCCTCGGAGAACCAACCTTTCCTCGTGAAATAAACCCTTCTCTGGTTCTATCCTTGATGGAGTTTAGAAGGATGAGCGGGAATCTAATTGAAACGTACAGAATACTGAACGGCCTGGACAGAGTGGACATTGGGAAGATGTTTCCATTGGTAGGAGAGACGAGGACCCAAGGACATGGCCTTAGAGTAAAGGGAAGACCTTTTAGGACAGAGATAAGGAGAAACTTCTTCAGCCAGAGAGTGGGGAATCTATGGAATTCACTGCCACAGAAGGCTGTGGAGACCAGGTCATTGAGAATATTTATGACTGAGACAGATAGGTTCTTGATTGTCAAGAGGATCAAGGGTTATGGGGACAAAATAGGAGAATGGGGTTGAGAAACTTCTCAGCCATGATGGAATAGCGGAGCAGACTCAATGGGCTGAATGGCCTCATTTCTGATCCTATGTCTTATGGTCTGTTATGGTCTACCCAAGACTGAGTGCAGCGATGCTTCTCTGAACTGGAGCTGGATGAACTTCGGATCATTCAAGAGGCTGAGGGGATGATAAGAGAGGGATGTAGGGAGGCAGTCACACCTAAGTTACAGGATAAAGGGAGCTGGGTGACCACCAGGAGAGGAAATGGGAAGAGGCAGACAGTGTAGGGACCCCCTGTGGCTGTTCCCCTCAATAATGTGACAATAGGAAATAGGAGTAGAACTAAGGCCATTCGGCCCATCAAGTCCACTCCACCATTCAATCATGGCTGATGGGCATTTCAAGACCACTTACCCGCACTCTCCCCGTATCCCTTAATTCCTTGCAAGATTAAGAATTTATCAATCTCTGCCTTGAGGTATACCGTTTTGGATACTGTTGGGGGTGGGGAGCCTACCAGGGGAAAACCTCAGTGGCCAGGTCTCTGTGGCTCAGAAGGGAAGGGGGGAGAATAGGAGAGTGATAGTGAGAGGAGGTTCAATGGTTAGAGGAACAGACAGGAGATTCGGTGGTCACGAACAAGATTCCGGGATAGTGTGTTGCCTCCAGGGTGCCAGGGTCATGGAGGTTTCAGATCATGCCCACAGAATTGTTAAGGGGAGGGAAGGCAGCCAGAAGTCATTGTACACATTGGTACCAGTGACATAGATAGGGAAAAGGGAGGAGGACCCGAAAAGAGAATATAGGAAGTCAGGTTGGAAGCTAAAAAGAAGGACCTCAAGGGTTTCTACCGGTGCCATGGGCGAGTGAGGGCAAGACTAGGAGGAAATGGTAGACA
>NW_025180531.1:2032-2380 GCF_004010195.1 Chiloscyllium plagiosum | reverse complement strand
AAATACTGGGGTGGGGGAGTTGTTATAAAATGACTTCGGTGTTATATAAATATTGGGCTGGAAGTTGTTATTAAATGACTTGGCGGTGTTATATAAACACTGGGCTGGGGGTTGTTGTTATAAAATAACTGGGGGGTGTTATATAAACACTGGGCTGGGGATGTTGTTATAAAATGACTTCGGTGTTATATAAATATTGGGCTGGAAGTTGTTATTAAATGACTTGGGGGTGTTATATAAACACTGGGCTGGGGATGTTGTTATAAAATGACTTCGGTGTTATATAAATATTGGGCTGGAAGTTGTTATTAAATGACTTGGCGGTGTTATATAAACACTGGGCTGGGG
>NW_025180531.1:0-1007 GCF_004010195.1 Chiloscyllium plagiosum | reverse complement strand
GAAATTGAGAGCTCAGTCAAATCAAAAAAGAGGTATACGTTAGGTTAGGGATACTGAAGACAGACAGAGAAGCAAAAAAAAGAACGGTAAAGGACAGGAATTAGGAGAGCTAAAGGGGGCGGGGGCATGAAATATCTTTGGCAAGCAAGATTAAGGAAAATCCCAATGCATTTCATACACACATATGGAGCAAGAGGGGATCTAAGGGAAGGGTAGGACCATTCGTGGGCAAACGAGGAAGTTTATGCGTGGAGCTGGAGGAAATGGGTGAGGCCCTTAATGAATACTTTGCATCGGTATTCACAAAGCAGAAGGACATGGTGGATGGTGAGTTTCGGGAGAGGTATGTTGGTATTCCAGGGCAATGCTGAAGAAATTTCTGGAAAATTGTAGGAAATCTTTGTATCCTCTTTTGCAGGTAGTGGACTGTCCCTTTGAAATAAAGCAGCTGTTCTGGAACACTGGAAGAAACATTGGCCTACTGAAGGGCATGCTGGGAAAACTGGCCAACTGAACAGTATGCTTGGAATTGGATCAGAGCTGAAAATGTGTTACTGGAAAAGCGCAGCAGGTCAGGCAGCATCCAGGGAGCAGGAGAATCGATGTTTCGGGCATAAGCCTTTCTTCAGGCTTATGCCCGAAACATCGATTCTCCTGTTCCTTGGATGCTGCCTGACCTGCTGCACTTTTCCAGCAACACATTTTTCAGCTCTGATCTCCAGCATCTGCAGTCCTCACTTTCTCCAATATATAATATATATGTACATATCTCATGATTCGACAATAATAAACCACATCTCACGGTAAACCAAGTCCGTTGTTAGTGTCAGCAAGTAAATCAGATCCACACAAAAATCTAAATAATTAGATTTTAATCACAGGTGTGAGAAACAAAAGCTCACTCACTTTAATAATTTCAGTCCGAGACGAATATCTGAATCCGCCATTTATTTATACACCTATAGGTGGGTGCCTTGTCTAATTACCAGGTAAGGTAATGACAAAAT
>NW_025180530.1:1550-2380 GCF_004010195.1 Chiloscyllium plagiosum | reverse complement strand
CCTCACTGCCAAATGCAAAGGGAATTCAGCCAATCCAACTGTTCCAGGATAAAATCCCATTGCTAGCAACTTGTGTGAGTAGCATGTCTTCAGAAGCAGAATTTTCGACTAACTCTCAATTTTTCCTTTTGTCAAGAGTTACACTAATATCTGGACAAGGTTCTTCCAATTTGAAATTGCAGTGTTTATGTGTGGCAGTGTATTTAGAAATGCAAATATCGATTCTATATTTGCAATATCCAAACAGTTTGCTATTCATATTTCCATCATAGTTTGAGTAACATGGCTCTGGATCATAAACGTGCTAATTTTGCAGATTAAAGAAACTAGCCTGACTTGCTCCTAAAACTGACACTGACCCAGTCTGTGACCGATATCATCGGTCATATCACCAACATGGTTACATTTAACATTTGTTGTGAGCAGTGGAGGAGTGGGACTAGAAAAGGAAACAGTGACCCCAAAAGCCGGGGAACTATAGATGTCAGTGGTGGATAAGTTGTTGGAGGGGATTCTGAGGGATAGCATTTTCATACATTTGGGAAGGCAAGGGCTGATCGGGTTAGACAACGTGGCTTTCTGCATGGGAAATCATGTCTCATTAATTTGATTGAGTTTTATGAAGAGGTGACAAAAAGATTGATGAAGGCAGTTTGGTAGACTTTGTCTACATAGGCCTCAGCAAGGTGTTCATAACATTCCGAATGGTAGACAGATTAGTAAGCTTAGATTCCTCTGTATCACATGGGATACAGAGGAATCTAGTCACAATTGGCTTGAAGGAAGAGTGATATTTTTCGGCCTGGAGGCTTGTGAGCAGCAGTGTGCTG
>NW_025180530.1:0-933 GCF_004010195.1 Chiloscyllium plagiosum | reverse complement strand
GAGTCATGGATAATGGGATACAGACAGGAAAGTGGGGCTGAGACCACAACCTGATCAGCCACACTCTTAGTGCCTGGTGGAGAAGGCTCAAAGTGTCTAATGACCCACTCCTGCTCCTCAGTACCATGTTCCTGTGTTCCATTCAGCCCCTCAAACCTGCGAGACAGGAGCAGTGGGAGGCTACTTCCTGCTATAATCTGGTGCACAGAAAGAGAGGAGACCATTCGGCCCTTCAAGACTGTCACACACGCTTTGAAGGGATTTGGGAAATTTAGTTAGAAAACCCAGGCTGGGTATGAAAGAGGCCCCTCATCTCTATTTATAGAGCTTCCCCTCTTAGCAACTTGTGCTTCATTTGTTGGTCATTTTGTAGACATAGATTTACTGTGAATACAGCCCCTATACCTCACCCAGAGATGGCTCAGGAAATCCTCTGATCTCCCTCACTGCAATATTCAATAAAATACCTTCCAGGAAAATAACACCCACTAACTTTACAAAACAGAATGTGAGAACATCAGAATCAGGGGCAGGTCGTTCACCGCCCAAGCCTGCTTTGTCCTTCACTAGAATTATGACTGATCTGCTCTTGGTCTCAAATCCTTTCATACCCAATTCTTCATAGCCCTCAACTCTCTGACAGGTTAATATCTATCTACCTCCTCTTCAAATGCTTTCAGTCATCTAGCTCCCCCAACACTCTTGAGAAGAGAAATCCTGACATTCAATACCACCTGTTTGAAGAAAAAGCTTGCTTCTCCTATATCTTGACCTCTTGATATGAACAAAAGAGGTTGACACAAGGGTTCAGGTACAAATGACTGGCCCTGGTATCAAGGCAGTGGTTGGCTTCTGTTGACATAGAGGAGCTTATCAAAACTGGACTTAATGAGAATCATTGTAAACTCTCCAGTGTTTGGTGTCAAACATGGC
>NW_025180529.1:0-2380 GCF_004010195.1 Chiloscyllium plagiosum | reverse complement strand
TGACAGGGAGTGGGTGTGGGTTGTGCGAACCCTGTCTGACAGTGAGAGGGTGGGAGTTGTGTGAGCCCTGTCTGATAGTGAGAGGGTGGGGGTTGTGTGAGCCCTGTCTGACAGGGAGAGGGTGGGCGTTGTGTGAGCACTGTCTAACAGTGAGAGGTAGGGTTTGTGTGAGCACAGTTTGACAGTGAGAGGGTGGGGGTTGTGTGAGCACTGTCTGACAGGGAGTGGGTGTGGGTTGTGCGAACCCTGTCTGACAGTGAGAGGGTGGGAGTTGTGTGAGCCCTGTCTGATAGTGAGAGGGTGGGGGTTGTGTGAGCCCTGTCTGACAGGGAGAGGGTGGGCGTTGTGTGAGCACTGTCTAACAGTGAGAGGTAGGGTTTGTGTGAGCACAGTTTGACAGTGAGAGGGTGGGGGTTGTGTGAGCACTGTCTGCCAGTGAGAGGGTGGGGTTATGTGAGCACATTCTGACAGTGTGAGGGTGGTAGTTGTGTGAGCACTGTCTGACAGTGAGAAGGTGGTGATTGAGTGAGCACTGTCTGGCAGTGCGCGGGTGGGGGTTGTGTGAGAACTGTCTGACAGTGAGAGGACTGTGGATTATGGGAGCACTGTCTGACAGTGAGAGAGTGAGGTTGTGTGAGCACTCTCTGACAGTGTGAGGTGGGGTTGGGTGAGCACTGTCTGACAGTGAGACACTGGTGTTGTGTCAGCACTCTCTGAGAGTAAGATGGCAGTGGTTGTGTGAGCGCTGTCTGAAAGTGAGAGGGTGGTGGTTGTGTGAGCACTGTCTAACAGTGAGAGGGTGGTGGTTGTGTGAGCGCTGTCTGACAGTGAGAGGGTGGTGGTTGTGTGAGCGCTGTCTGAAAGTGTGAGGGTGGTGGTTGTGTGAGCACTGTCTAACAGTGAGGGGGGGGTGTTGTGTGAGCACTGTCTGACAGTGAGAGGGTGCGGTTGTGTGAGCACTGTCTGACAGTGAGAAAGTGGAGTTGGGTGAGCACTCTCTGAGAGGAAGATGGCGGTGGTTGTGCGAGCACTGTCTAACAGTGAGAGGGTGGGGGAAGTCTGAGCACTGTCTGACAGGGAGAGGGTGGGGGTTGTGTGAGCCCTGTCTGACAGGGAGAGGGTGGGAGTTGTGTGAGCCCTGTCTGACAGGGAGAGGGTGGGGTTTGTGTGGGCCCTGTCTGACAGTGAGAGGGTGGGGGTTGTCTGAGCACTGTCTAACAGTGACAGCGTGGGGTTTGTGTGAGCACTGTGTAACAGTGAGAGGCTGGGGGTTGTGTGAGCACTGTCTGACTGTGTGAGAGTGTGGTTGTGTGAGCACTGTCTGACAGTGAGAGAGTGGGGTTGTGTGAGCACTGTCTGACAGTATGGGAATGGTAGTTGTGCGAGCACTGTCTGACAGGGTGAGGGTGGTGATTGTGTGAGCACTGTCTGACAGTGTGAGGGTGGTAGTTGTGTGAGCACTGTCTAACAGTGAGTGAGTGGAGTTGTGGGAACACTGTCTGTGAGTAAAATGGCGGTGGTTGTGCGAGTACTGTCTGACAGTGAGAGGGTGGTGGTTGTGTGAGCACTGTCTGACAGTGTGGGGATAGTAGTTGTGCGAACACTGTCTCACAGGGTGAGGGTGGTGGTTGTGTGAGCACTGTCTGACAGTATGAGGGTGGTAGTTGTGTGAGCACTGTCTAACAGTGAGTGAGTGGGGTTGTGTGAGCACTGTCTGACAGTGAGAGAGTGGAGTTGTGGGAACACTGTCTGAGAGTAAGATGGCGGTGGTTGTGTGAGCACTGTCTGAGAGTAAGATGGCGGTGGTTGTGTGAGCACTATCTGAATGACAGAGAGAGAGTGGGGTTGTGTGAGCCCTGTCTGACAGAGAGAGAGTGGGGTTGTGTGAGCCCTGTCTGACAGAGAGAGAGTGGGGTTGTGTGAGCCCTGTCTGACAGAGAGAGAGTGGGGTTGTGTGAGCCCTGTCTGACAGAGAGAGAATGGCGTTGTGTGAGCACTGTCTGACAGTGTGAGGGTGGTGGTTGTGTGAGCACTGTCTGACAGTGAGAGGGTGGTGTTACTGTGAGCACTGACTGACAGTGAGAGAGTGGGGTTGTGTGAGCACTGTCTGACAGTGAGAGAGTGGAGTTGTGTGAGCCACTGTCTGAGAGTAAGATGGCGGTGGTTGTGCGAGCACTGTCTGACAGTGAGAGGGTGGTGGTTGTCTGAGCACTGTCTGACAGGGAGAGGGTGGGTGTTGTCTGAGCACTGTCTGACAGGGAGAGGGTGGGCGTTGTGTGAGCCTTGTCTGACAGGGAGAGGGTGGCAGTTGTGTGAGCACTGCCTAACAGTGAGAGGGTGGGCGTTGTGTGAGCACTGTCTGACAGTGAGAGGGTGGGGG
>NW_025180528.1:0-2380 GCF_004010195.1 Chiloscyllium plagiosum | reverse complement strand
TATGTAAATCCCATAATTTATTTTAAATTACATTCTCAAGATAGCTCAACTTTTTAAACAATAGGTGTGAAGTCTGTTTGTGTCCCAATGCTATGTCAGACTGACATTCTGATGACAATCGATGTCAGTTTCTAATAATGACAACAGGAAGCACTGCACATCCTCAAGCGCGCATTGGGCCCTGGATGATTGATGTCAGTACAGGACCAATTGGAGGGCAGGGTTCGGGGCCGAAGGACCAGGCGAGTGCGACTGGTCCTCCAACCAATCAGAGTAAACGAGGGCCCGGGGGGGGGGGAGGGCAAACCACGTGATCGTCCGCGCGAGTAGCGCGGTATCGTTGCGACCGAGATTTGGGAATGTCAGTCGGACATGATAAAAAAAGGTAAACAGCAGCAAGCGGAAAAAAATTGTGTTAATACGATCCGAGAGGTTTTACAAGAAAATGGTGCACGTTGCAAAACACAAATTTGAAACTCCTTAGCCTATGTTAACAGCAAACGTGAAACACTTCAAATGGTGATAGGCCCAAGTGACCGCCGCCATCTTTATTGGGAGCAAGAATCCGAGGCACGCGTGCGCAGCCGCCAACGTTGTAGGGGGCAAGTTTCAGCTGCACGCATGCGCAGCCTTCCCTTATAGAGCGTGAGAGGGGAGCACATTCAAAGCCAGAGAAATGTTTGTTTCTTCTGGATTTCTTTCCCAGACTGTAGGATCAAAACAGTTAACACTGCTCAGATTCAGCTCTGTGCTCTCTAATCACCTTTTTGTCAATATCTGACTACCTCCGTCTCTGATAATGGATGTATTTTAGATCTGTTTAGTTTTTTACTGTTTCTTTCACGAATCTCGTGCTGCTCACTTACCAGATTAACTTTTCCACAATATCTTTCACAGTCAGAAACTCGTTTTCCAGTGAGAGAGCCCATTTTCCTTCTGTTTCTAACCATCAAATTCTGTGCTGTCTTGATTTCCTGCAATTCATTTTGCACTCCCTGAAACATTAACTGTGTGTTTCCCTCCTCAGATATCAGTGATCAATGCCAAAGTCCTGTTACCTGTGAAGAAGGTGATGTTTGACAATCTTGTACCGCTGTAGTTCGTGTAGTGAAGGTGTTCCCACAATCCGTTTAGGTAAGCAGTTACAAATCATTCACCCAGTGGTACTGAAGAGTTGATTATATATGTCCAAATCATCAACAGTTTGTATTTTTATCATGTTTACAATTTCACAAAACTATTATTAAGAACTTTTGACATGAGGCCACAGCTGGAGATATTAGGACAGGCGACCAAAAGCATTGCCAAATAAGGAGGTTTTCACAAATGTCTTAAAGGAGGAAAGTGTACTTGAGAGCGTTAAGGTGGGAATTCCAGACCATGTTGCCTTAGCAACTGTAGAAACAGGCACCAATAATTAAGTAAATAAATGCATTGTTGCAATGTGAAACTAAATGAATTGTCAAAGTTTCAAAGCTTGTCTGGTGTATGGAGATTGGGATGATCACAACCAGGAATTAAATCAAGGATGAAGATTTTAAAATATGGCTTAGGAGCCTTTTAGAGATGAACATGTTCTAATACAATTAAGCACGTGGGCAATATAGGTTTAGATATTCCCTGTAAACTCAAGAATTTGAATGTGAAAAGTGGGCTGGGAGTGTATTTGGTTACTTAAGTAAGTTTCAGAGAATATCTACAATGTGGAAACAGGCCATTCAGCCCAACAAGTTCACACCAACTCCTGGAAGAGCACCTCTGCCATATCCACCCCCTTAACCTCACCCATACCTCCTGCACCTCCCTTGGCCAATCCACCTAACCTACACATCCCTGGACACTGGGTGTTTACCATGGCCAATCCACCTAAGCTGCACATCTTTGCACAATGGGAGAAAACCAGAGCACCCAGTGTAAACCCTCACAGACACTGGAAGAATGTGCAAATACCACTCAGATTGTAGCCAGAGGGTGGAATTGAGCACAGCTCCCTGACACTGTGAGGCAGCAGTATTAACAACTGTGCCAGCCTGGAGGTAACACAGGAATAGATGAGAGTTTCAGCAAATGAGCTGAAACATAGGGTGGTGTCGAGTGATGTCACTGAAGTGGAAATATGTGGTCTTGGTGCAGGACTGGGCTGTCATCCACACCTCACCTCTGGAATTCAGCTGTTTTGTCAGTTTGTGGATCAGGTCTATGACAAGCTCAGGAGCTGAGTGGGCCTGGCAGACCACAAACTGGGCTTCAGTGAGCAGGTGCTGCTTGAGACCACTGTTGGAGCCGCCTTCCATCACATTACTGATGATAGTGAGTAGACAGATGGAGGGGAAACTAGCTGGGTTGTATTTGCCCTGTAGTTTTGTGCTGAATGTATCTG
>NW_025180527.1:0-2379 GCF_004010195.1 Chiloscyllium plagiosum | reverse complement strand
GACTGAGATTCAAACCCTGTCACTGACTGAGGCGCAATCCCTGTAATTGATTAGGCTCAAACCCTGTCACTGACTGAGATTCAAGCCCGTCACTGACTGTGGATTAATCCCTGTCACTGTCTGAGATTCAATCCCTGTCACTAAGTGAGGTTCAATCCCTGTCACAGACTGAGGTTCAATCCTTGTCACTGACTGAGGCTCACTCCATGTCACTGACTGAGATTCAATTCCTGTCACTGACTGAGATTCAATCCCTGTCACTGACTGAGATTCAATCCGTGTCACTGAATGAGATTCAATCCCTGTCACTGACTGAGGTTCCATCCCTCTCACTGACTGAATTTCTATCCCTGTCACTGACGAAGATTCAATTTCTGTCACTGATTGAGATTCAATCACAGTCAATGACTGTGGTTCAATCCCTGTCACAGACAAAGGTTCAATCCCTGTCACTGACTGAGGGTCAATCCCTGTCACTGACTGAGGTTTTGTCCCTGTCACGAACTGAGATTCAATTCCATGTTACTGACTAAGGTTCAATCCCTGTCACTGACTGAGGTTAAATTCCTGTCACTGACTGAGATTCAATTCCTGTCACTGACTGAGATACAATCCCTGTCACTGACTGAGGTTCAATCCCTGTCACTGACTGAGGCTCAATCCCTGTCACTGACTGAGATTCAATCACTGTCAGTGACTGAGGCTCACTCCCTGTTACTGACTGAGATTCAATTCCTGTCACTGACTAAGATTCAATTCCTGTCACTGATTGAGATTCAATCCCTGTCACTGACTGAGGTTTAATTCTTGTCCCAGAGTGCGATTCAATCCCTGTCACTAACTGACGTACAATTCCTGTCACTGACTGAGATTCAATCCCTGTCACTGAATGATATTCAATCCCTGTCACTAACTGAGGTTCAATCCCTGTCACTAACTGAGATTCAATTACTGTCACTGATTGAGATTCAATCCCTGTCACTGACTGAGGTTTAATGCCTGTCACTGACTGACATTCAATCCGTCACTGACTGAAATTCAATTCCTGTCTCTGATTAAGATTCAATCCCTGTCACTGACTGAGGTTCAATCCCTGTCACTAACTGAGATTCAATTCCTAACACTGACTGAGATTCAATCCCTGGCACTGACTGAAGCTCAATTCCTGTCACTCACAGAGGTACAATCCCTGTCAATAACTGAGATTCAATTCCTGCCACTGACTGAGAGTCAATTCCTATCACTGTCTGAGATTCAATCCCTGTCACTGACAAAGGCTCAATCCCTGTTACTGATTAGGCTCAATCCCGCTTACAGACTGAAGCTCAATTCCTGTCACTGACTGAGATTCAATTCCAGTCACTGATTGAGATTCAATCCCTGTCACTGACTGAGGTTTAATTCTTGTCCAAGACTGCGATTCAATCCCTGTCACTAACAGTCATTCAATTCCTGTCACTGACTGTGATTCAATTCCTGTCACAGACTGAGTTTCAATCCCAGTCACTGACTGAGGTTCAATCCCTGTCACTGACTGAGATTCAATTCCTGTCACTGACTGAGTTTCAATGCCTGGCACTGACTGAGATTCACTTCCTGTCACTGACTGATGCTCACACCCTGTCACTGATTGAGATTCAATTCCTGTCAAAGACTGTGGGTCAATCCCTATCACTGAATGAGGCTCAATCCCAGTCACTGACTGAAGCTCAATTCCTGTCACTCACTGAGGTCCAATCCCTGTCAATAACTGAGATTCAATTCCTGCCACTGACTGACTGGTTGTGTCTCAGTCCCTGTCATTCATTGAGGCTCAATCCCTGTCACTGACTGAGGTTCAATCCCTGTCACAGACTGAGATCAATCACTGTCACTGACTGAGTTTCAATCCCAGTCACAGACAAAGGTTCAATTCCTGTCACTGACTGAGGCTCAATCTCTGTCACTAATTGAGTTTAATTCTCTGTCACTGACTGAGGGTCAATCACTGTCACTGACTGAGGGTCAATCCCTGTCACTGACTGAGATTCAATTCCTTTCACTGACTCAGATTCAGTCCCTGTCACTGACTGAGGCTCAATTCCTGTCACTGACTGAGGGTCAATCCCTGTCACTGACTGAGATTCAATCCCTGTCACTTACTGATTGTCAATCCCTGTCACTATCTCAGGTTCAATTCCTGAGACTGACGGAGGCTCAATCACTGTCACTGACTGAGGTTCAAACCCTGTCACAGATGAAGTTTCATTTCCTGTCACTGGCTGAGGCTCAATCACTGTCACTGACTGAGTCTCAATCCCTGTGACTGACTGAGATTCAATCCCTGTCACTAATCGAGATTCAACCTCTGTCACTGACTGAGATTCAATTCCTGTCACT
>NW_025180526.1:0-2379 GCF_004010195.1 Chiloscyllium plagiosum | reverse complement strand
AAACATGCATTGTGGAATTCAGGGATAAACTTGAACTGGGGAATTCAGCGCAAACTTGCACTGGGGAATTCAGGACAAACATGCACTAGGGCATTCAGGGATAAACTTGCACTGGGGAATTCAGGACAAACTTGCTCTGGGGAATTCAAGGATAAACTTGGACTGGGGAATTCAGGAGAAACTTGCTTTGGGGAATTCAGGACAAACATTCACTGGGGAATTCAGGATAAACTTGCACTGGGGAATTCAGGATAGACTTGCATTTGGGAATTCAGGGATGAGCTTGCACTAGGGAATTCAGAGCAAACTTTTATTAGGGAATTCAGGACAAACTTGCACTGGGGAATACAGATATAAACTTCCATTGGGGAATTCAGGGATAAACTTGCACTGGGGAATTGAGAAAATCTTGCACTGGGGAATTCAGCACAAATGTGCACTGGGGAATTCAGGGATAATCTTGCACTGGGGAATTCAGGACAAATTTGCACTGGGGAATTCAGGGATAATCTTGCACTGGGGAATTGAGGGAAAAACTTGCACTGTGGAATTCAGGATAAACTTGCACTGGGGAATTCAGCACAAAATTGCACAGTGGAATTCAGGGATAAACATGCACTGGGGAAGTCAGGGACAAACTTGCACTGGGGAAATCAGGGATAAACTTGCACTCGGGAATTCAGAACACACTTGCACTGGGGAAGTCAGGATAAACTTGCACTGGTGAATTCAGGACAAACTTCCACTGGTGAATTCATGGATAAACTTGCACTGGGGAATTCAGGATAAACTTGCACTGAGGAATTCAGGGATAAACTTGCATTGGGGAATTCAGGATAAACTTGCACTGGGGAATTCAGCACAAACCTGCACTGGGGAATTCAGGACTGGGGAATTCAGGATAAACTTGCACTGTGGAATTCAGGATAAACTTGCACTGGGGAATTCAGGGATAAACTTGTACTGGGGACTTCAGCATAAACTTGCACGAGGGAAATCAGTGCAAATTTGCACTGTGGAATTCAGGGATAAATTTGCACTGGGGAATTCAGGGATGATTTCCCCAGTGCAAGTCTGTCCCTGAATTTCCCAGTGCACATTTATCCTGAAGAAGAGCTCATGCCCGAAAGGTCGATTCTCCTGCTCCTCGGATCCTTCCTGGCCTGCTATCTTTTTCCAGCACCACATTTTTCAACTCAGGGGAATTCAGGGATAAGCTTGCACTGGGGAATTCAGGACAAACTTGCCCTGGGGAATTCAGGACAAACTTGCATTGGGGAATTCCGGACAAACTTGCACTGCGAAATTCAGGACAAACTTGCACCATGGAATTCAGTGATAAATTTGCACTGGGGACTTCAGGATAAACTTGCACTGGGGGATTCTGAACAAACTTGCACTGGGGAATTCAGGGATAAACTTGCACTGGGGAATTCAGGACAAATTTGCACTGTGGAGTTCAGGGATAAATTTGCACTGGGGAATTCAGGGATGATTTCCCCAGTGCAAGTCTATCGCTGAATTCCCCAGTGCACATTTATCCTGAAGAAGGGCTTATGCCCGAAATGTCGATTCTCCTGCTCCTCGGATCCTGCCTGGCCTGCTATCTTTTTCCAGCACCACATTTTTCAACTCTGCGGAATTCAGGGATAAGCTTGCACTGGGCAATTCAGGGATAAACTTGCATTGGGGAATTCAGAGATAACCTTGCACTGGGGAATTCAGTTTAAACTTTCACTGGGGAATCAGGGACAAACTTGCACTGGGGAATTCAGCACAAACTTGCATTGGGGAATTCAGGACAAACTTGCACTGGGGATTTCAGGACAAACTTGCACTGCGGTATTCAGAGATAAACTAGCACTGGAGAATTCAGGATAAACTTGCACTGGGGAATTCAGGACAAACTTGCACTGCGGAATCCAGAGATAAACTTGCAGTGGGGAATTCAGGGATAAACATGCACTGGGGAATCCAGAGATAAACTTGCACTGGGGAATTTAGAATAAACTTGCACGGAATAATTCAGGGATAAACCTGCACTGGGGAATTCAGGGATAAACTTGCACTGCTGACTTCAGTGATAAACTTGCACTGGGGAATTCAGGGACAAACTTGCATTGTGGAATTCAGTGATAAACTTGCACTGGGGAATTCAGGATAAAGTTGCATTGGGGAATTCAGGACAAACTTGCACTGGGGAATCCAGAGGTAAACTTGCACGGAGGAATTCCGGGATCAATATGCCTGGGGAATCAAGAGATAAACTTGCACTGGGGAATTCAGAATAAACTTGCACGGGGTAATTCAGGGATAAGCCTGCACTGGGGAATTCAGTGATAAACTTGCACTGGGGAATTCAGGATAAAGTTGCACTGG
>NW_025180525.1:2135-2379 GCF_004010195.1 Chiloscyllium plagiosum | reverse complement strand
ACATTACAAAACAGCAAACATAGCAGTTCTGTCCGGGTCAGTGAAAATTTCATATTGGAGATGAAATCAAAAGGGAAGAAACGCTGAAATCAGTTGCCTTTGCCTGCTCAGACTCAGTACAACAAAAATGAACATTATTGAAACGTATTGTTTTTTTTTCAAGGGTTTAATAAGTTGGATGCAGAAAGTTTGGTTCTGTGACCAAAGTGCCTCGTATCGAATGACTTGGAGATGCGATTTTGGA
>NW_025180525.1:0-1469 GCF_004010195.1 Chiloscyllium plagiosum | reverse complement strand
CCATTCCCCTACACCTAACTCTACGGGCAATTTACCATGGCCACTTCACATACCCTGCACATTTTTGGACTTTTGGAGGAAACCCAAGCAAACACTGGAAGAATGCTCAAACTCCACGCAGTCAGTCACCTGAGGCGGGAATTGAACCTGGGTCTCTGGTGCTGTGAGGCAACAGTGCTACCCATTGTGCCGAGATGAGCATCAGCCTAAACATTATGGCACGGACACAGCACACAGGGACTAACACCTTCAAAATATTATATGGGCTGACACTATTTGTTAAAGGTCACCTGAGAATGTAACTTTCAAAGGAAGTTTTGCAATTTACATAAGAAAGAAGTAATGCTAACATGGTCATTCTAACAGATAGAAGGCTAAACAAACAATCAAGATATTTTTAAATGTATAATTTCAATTACATCGCACTGGAAACATTTGCTATACGTTCTGTATCTTACAACTGTGTACTCCACAAACACCTGATGAAGGAGCAGCTCTCCAAAAGCTAATGCTTCCAATTAAACCTGTTGGACTGTGACCTGGTGTTGTATGACTTTTAACTTCGTATTAGAATCCGGATCTCACAATTAAGACAGAGATGAGGAAGTATTTATTCTCTCAGGCAGTTCTGGATCTGTGGAATTTCTTGTAGCAGAAGGCTGTTGAGGAAGTGTCATTAGATGTAATCAGGCTGAGATTGGCAGATCTTCAAACAGTAAAGACATCGAGCGTTATGGGGAAAGGAAAGAAAGTGCAGTTCAAGGTTATCAGATCAGGCATGAAACCATTCAACAGCGGAGCAGACTTGATGGTCTGAATAGTGTCTTTCTGTTCCTAAAATTGTTGGCCTTAATATGAAGCTGCAAAACAGATCTGAGTAAAATGTGCCAAAATAAAAAAAGCGTGGTCCCACCGGAACACTGAACCGAAGTGAAATGAACAAAGAATAACACAGAAATGGCAGATAATGTGGGTAATTGATCCGGAGTGTTGAGTCTACCAAGGTAAACAGGAAAACCGATATTCAGTATCTACATTGAACCTGACTCCACTAGGCATGTAATGAACTCTCACAAACCACTATTCCCCTTCCGTTTTCCAGACGCCCCCTCCGTTCTTGATGTAAACTGATTGTACATCAGGCAATTGCAGCTGACATTGCTGATGCGGAACTGTACCATGTAGGGAAGCGATTCTGACTGCGGCAAAGCACCATTCTGCTTCGAAAGATCAGGCAGTATTTCACATTGATTTCTGCAAGAGTTAACATTTAACAAGCCATGACAGTGAATACATTGAATCCTCATCAACATACTACCAGGTAATATTTCTGTTAACACCACCCTGGACACCATAGGATTCGTCATTCTATTCTCCCATCCTTCTCTGCATGATGCCCTCGGCTCTATTCCAGTCTTGTTGTTTGTCTTACAACACTGAGGCTAAATAATCATCTGTTGCATTGAAGT
>NW_025180524.1:0-2379 GCF_004010195.1 Chiloscyllium plagiosum | reverse complement strand
TATCCCCCCTAGTCCAGGAACTCCCCACATATGCTCGAGACACCACCCACACCCTCCACCTCCTCCAAGACGTCCATTTCTCCAGCCCCCAATGCCTCATCTTCACCATGGATATCCAGTTCCTCTACACCTCCATCCGCCATGACCAGGGCCTCCAAGCCCTCCGTTTCTTCCTCTCCCAATGTCCCCAACAGTACCCTTCCATCGACACTCTCATTCTTTTGACCAAACTGGTCCTCACCCTTAACAATTTCTCCTTCAAATTCTCCTACTTCCTCCAGACCAAAGGGTAGCCATGGGCACCCATATGGGCCCCAGCTATGCTTATCTCTTTGTTGGCTACGTAGAACAGTCCATCTTCTGTAATTACACCGTCACCACTCCCCACCTCTTCCTCCGCTACATTGTTGACTGTATTGGCGCCACCTCGTGCTCCCGCAAGGAGGTTGAACAATTCATCAACTTCACCAACACATTCCACCCTGACCTGAAATTTACCTGGACCATCTCTGACACCTCCCTCCCCTTCCTGGACCTCTCCATCTCCATAAATGATGACCGACTTGACACCGACATTTTTTATAAACCCACCGACTCCCACAGCTACCTGGATTACACCTCTTCCCACCCTACCTCCTGCAAAAATGCCGTCCCATATTCCCAATTCCTCCACCTCCGACGTATCTGCTCCCAGGAGGACCAGTTCCACCACAGAACACACCAGATGGTCTCCTTCTTTAGAGACTGCAATTTTCCTTCCCACGTGGTTAACGATGCCCTCCAATGCATCTCGTCCACATCCCGCACCTCCGCCCTCAGACCCCACCCCTCCAACTGTAGCAAGGACAGAATGCCCCTGGTGCTCACCTTCCACCCAACCAACCTTCACATAAATCAAATCATCCGCCAACATTTCCGCCACCTCCAAACGGAACCCACCGCCAGGGATATATTTCCCTCCCCACACCTTTCCGCCTTCCGCAAAGATCGTTCCCACCGTGACTACCTGGTCAGGTCCACGCCCCCCTAAAACCCACCCTCCCATCCTGGCACCTTCTCCTGCCACTGCAGGAATTGCAAAACCTGCGCCCACACCTCCTCCCTCACCTCCATCCAAGGCCCTAAAGGAGCCTTCCACATCCTTCAAAGTTTTACCTGCATATCCACCAATATTATTTATTGTATCTGTTGCTCCCGATGTGGTCTCCTCTACATTGGGGAGACTGGACACCTCCTAGCAGAGCGTTTTAGTCAACATCTCTGACACCCGCACCAATCAACCACACCGCCCTGTGGCCCAACATTTCAACTCCCCCTCCCACTCTGCCGAGGACATGGAGGTCCTGGGCCTCCTTCGCCGCCGCCCCCTCACCACCAGATGCCTGGAGGAAGAACACCTCATCTTCCGCCTCGGAACACTTCAACCCCAGGGCATCAATGTGGACTTCAACAGTTTCCTCATTTCCCCTTCCCCCACTTCACCCCAGTTCCAAACTTCCAGCTCAGCACTGTCCCCATGACTTATCCTACCTGCCTATCTTCTCTTCCACCTATCCACTCCACCCCACCTCCCCCTGACCTATCACCTTCATCCCCTCCTCCACTCTATGCTACTTTCTCCCCACTCTCACCCTCCTCTTATTTATCTCTCCACCCTTCAGGCTCTCTGCCTGTATTCCTGATGAAAGGCTTTTGCCCAAAACGTCGATTTTACTGCCCCTCGGATGCTGCCTGAACTGCTGTACTTTTCCAGCACCACTCTAATCTCGACTTTGAGTATAGGAGTTGGGACGTCATGTTGAGGTTTTACAGGACATTGGTGAGGCCTCTTCTGGAGTACTACGTGCATGTCAGGTCACCCAGTAATAGGAAGGATATTACTAAATTGGAGATGATTCAAAAAAGGTTTAGCAGGATGTTGTTGGGAATGGTGGGTTTGAATAATAAAAATAGGCTGGATAGGCTGGGACTTTTTTTGACCGAGCACAGGAGGTTGAGGGGTGGCCTTATCAAGATTTATAAAATCATGAGGGGCATAGATAGAACATATGGAATATACAGCAAGGGCCATTTCTCTAAGGTGTGTGAGTTCAAAACTAGGAATATGTTTTAAAGGTGAGAGGAGAACATTTTAAAAATTATATGAAGGGTAACTTTTATACATAGCGAGTTGTTTGTGCATGGAATGAACTGCTAGAGGAAGTTCTGGGTGCAGATACAGTTACAACATTTAAAGGACATTTAGATAAGTACATAAGTTGGAAAAGTTTGGAGGGATAATGGCCGAATGCAGGCAAACTAGTTTAGTTTGAGAACATGGTTGCCATGAACTAGTTGGCCGAAGGGTCTGATTCCTGAAGAAGAGCTCATGCCCGAAAC
>NW_025180523.1:0-2379 GCF_004010195.1 Chiloscyllium plagiosum | reverse complement strand
GGTTTGTTTGTGCAGAGGGAGAGTCAGTGCAGTTTCGAATCTGGCCGGATAGAAACAGTATTGATGTGGCTGGTCTGGTTCACTTTCTGGTCAATGAGCATGACCAGGAGTTTGAAATTTGGACCCAATAATGTTAATATGATCAGACATGGCCACTGCCTGGCACTTTAACCGCATGGATTTCACTTGCCATCCGGGCATCAATGTTGTCCCGCTCTGAATTGCTGTGTGTGTGCATGAACTGCTTCATTATCTGAGTAATAAAGAAAGAATCTGAAGACCCCAGTCAGCAGAGAACAGCCCCACTGAGGGGATTATTAACTCTGTGTTCACCATTGAGGAAGCAGAATTCAGAAAGACATTGACAGAGCAAGTGCTCCTGCGATACCAGACTGTAACACTCATCACTGCAGGAAGGAGCTGGCCCTATATTTCACCGAGACATCAGGGTGACTCTCCCGGTAACTCGTGTGGTTTCTCACCTCTGAGATGTTTCTGACCCCACTGGAAGTGATGTGCTGTTTAAACATCACTGTCCTCACTCAGCACCCACACAGAGACATAATTCAGCAGAGCTCACTGACTATTCCCCTCAACTGGGACGATGCTAGTCACCATCCTGACACCAGGAGGTTAAACATCCTGCTGTGACCTTCCTGCCACCTGGGTGCGATTGTCTAACCCAGCACAGACTGCAGATTACACCAGCCATTTAAATACCCTGGAGTGTGACTTCCTTAATGGGAGCATTGAGAGCAAGGGAAGGTTGTTGAGTGAAGTTGATTTATCTCATCTACTCTGACAAACTACTCTGACAATGCTGTACTTTCTGTATTACCAGGGAAACTCTCAGCCTGACACTGTGGGAGCTGAAAGCAAAATGCTGCTGGGGACCTCCAGACTTCCCTGGAGCCAGCACTCAGTGAGTTAATCATTTCAAAATCCATCTCAAAGTTGGAATGAAGGAAACTGTTCCAGAAGCAAATTGCCGCTATTTGCCTCCTGTGTTTCATGTTTGAGTAATTTATTCCAAAAACAGATCCAAAAACAGTATGTAAATATCTGAGCTCACTGCTCAAACTGCAGATCCACCTGAAGATGCTCAGAATCGAACCGTGAATTCACCGATCCGAGGGAACAACGATATTTTGAGTTTTTGCTTCATTCTGTCTGTCGTCCTCAGGATGATAATTATAGGAACAGGAGCTGATCAAGAGGCAGCTGATTTCTGTCATGAAGTTTCCTGCCTTCAGTCCTTGGGGCACATTTCATTCAAATTCAGTCTGGTCAGGAGCTCACTGTTTGCTGCCCTGTTTTGGGCCAGTTCATTATCACTCGTGTCAGAGAGAGACAGCTTGTCAGGGTGTGTTTGATGATGATTCTTTCCAGAATCAATTGTTCAGACATTCGGAGGGCAGCAGATAATCTCAGCAAATACTGAGGCTGCTTTCCCACCATCTCTCACAGATGGAAGGATGATAATCACTTTGCTGATCATGTTTGTTTCTGAGTCCTTTGGGAAAATGTGAAGCATGTTTTACACTTTTCTTACCACTTTTCTTAAATAGTGGCACCACGTTTGCCAACCTCCAGTTTTCCGCCACCTCACCTGTGACTATCAATGATGCAAATATCTCAGCAAGGGGCCCAGCAATCACTTCCCGAGCTTCCCACAGAGTTTTAGGGAACACCTGATCAGGTCCTGAGGATTTATCCACCTTTATATGTTTCAAGACATCCAGCACTTCCTTCTCTGTAATATTAACACTTTTCAAGATGTCACCATCTCTGTCCCCACATTCTATATCTTCCATGTCCTCCTCCACAGTAAACACTGATGCAAAATACTCTTTTACTATCTCCCCCCATCTCCTGCAGCTCCACACAAACATCACCTTGTTGACCTTTGAGGGGCTCTATTATCCCACTAGTCACCCTTTTGTCCTTAGTGTGTTTGTAAAATCCCTTTGCATTCTCTTTAACCCTATTTCCCAGAGCTCTCTCATGTCCCCCTTTTGCCCTCCTGATTCCCCTCTTAACTATACTCCTATTGCTTTTTATACTCTTCTTAGGATCCACTCCATCCATCCTGTGTATACCTGACATGCTTCCTTCTTTTTCTTCACCAAACCCTCAATTTCTCTCATCATCCAGCATTCCCTACATTCTCAAATAATTCAATGAGGCTTATGTGACATAACCTGCCCCTCACAAAGCCATGTTGACTATCTCTCATCAAATTAAGCATTTCCAAATAATCATAAATCCTGTCTCTCAGAATCCTCTCCAATAATTTGCCCACCACTAATGCAAGACTGACTGCCCTGTAATTCCCAGGTTTATCCTTATTCCCTTTCTTGCACAAGGGAACAACTTTTG
>NW_025180522.1:0-2379 GCF_004010195.1 Chiloscyllium plagiosum | reverse complement strand
GCACAAGCTAGGTGACCCCCTTTGACCCCCATCGCAGACATGCGAGGTTGAGTCAAAGTGAGACCCTGAACAAAGGAAACACCTCTCCTTTATACAGGTCTGTTGCAATGCTTATAGATGCTCTGGCCGCTCCCCCACAGTCACATGCCACTCAAGACAACCCCCTGTCACTCAGTCACATGTTACTCCAGGTACAATGGCAGGATGAGATCATCGGAGATAATGCAAATATTAATGCCCTAATCCTGGGGAGTCTGGACTGAGTGATTCCCCAAGACAATGCAGGTGTGAGATGTCCTAGCTTTAGGGGATGGCTAGAAAGCATTTCTGAAGAGATAGTTTAAGTTAATAATATTTGGGGACTAGTAGCAAATGACTGTCTAATTAGGGTGGGAGTGATTCACACTCTTGCCTGTCGACCCCACCCACTTCTAGAATGTTCTCTTAGTGCAGTTTAACTCTTTAATATTACATCAATGTCCAGTGAGAGATTCCTATTTAATTTTAACATTACAGAGTCCAGGAAAATCTGAAGGTTCAAAATCAATGCATCCATTATCTCTGTAGTCACTTACTTTAAACAGAAATGGCAGTGGGAACACAGTGAGGGGAGCAGTGGGATAACATCAGCAGCAGAGTGGATAAAAGTAGCACAGAGACAGGAGAACGTGGATCCATTTGGACAGCCCCAGTGGTGACAGAGCTGAACGTCACAAAGCTATCGTAGTTTAGATCAGAGTGATGCTGGAAAAGTATTTAAAGCTATTTAATAATTAGCAGGTTCGGGTGAATTTCTGCTTGCGTTCAGTCTTAAATCAATGTACAATTAGTTTTGCTTCAATGAAAATATGGTATTGACCTGCAAAAAATCATAACCAAAGTGATTACCATTCAAAGAAACCCAACAGGCAATGGTCTAATCTAAGATAGAATTATTGTTAATAAGAGGTCAGAATATAAGTGAATGCAATTAAATTTGATAGCTTTGAGCTAAGAACATCATTAATCTTAATTGGCTGTATTGAAGTCCAAACTTGCTGTATATAATTTAGGAATTAGACTGAACAAATGTATGCTGACAGGTGTGAGAAATTCATGCTTTCCGTACCATGGTGATTGTTACTTTTGCTCTCTCTGATTGCTAAAATGGCAGCTATCCAAAACCTTCTATGTTTGGGTGACTATTGAAAGACTTTAGAAAGCCAAAAATGACATGCACGTTGCAGGCTTTCAGATGCATGCACTCGACATAAGACCACTAACTCTATCACAAACTCCTGTACCACATTGTGATTTGATCATGGGAAGTTAAGCTAGAGTGCAGTGAACAATAAACTTGGTTTTTGTTACCTGAAAATTTAACTTTGAAGCCAAACATCTAGTTAATTAGGTGGTCTTTATACAAATTATCGTTGGATTTTACGCAAAGAAAAAGTGGTCAAATGGTTGAAGAATGATCAGGCTTGATTACAAAAAATTCTGAAATCCGCAGACATGATTTGTTATGCTGTGAGTTGTTGTGTATCAGTACTTGTGTTTTGGTCCTGTTGGCAGTATTTAGCAATAGATTAGGCTTTTTTATTGTTGGGGTCTATCTGTCCATACGTGTGTAGCAGTTTTAAAAGGGGGTTAGTGTTTGAGCCACATGTTGATTGTTCATAGTTTACTTGTGATTAAAATTTGTAATAATTAGTAATTAGGGGTTGCTTATAGTGCAATGGTAGTGTCCCCATATGTGGCCCAAGAGGCCTGGGTTCATGTCCTACCTGCTCCAGAGGTGTGAATTGTCAGGGTTGGAAGGTTTGAGCTATAGGGAGAGGCTGAATAGGCAAGGGCTGTTTTCCCTGGAGAGTCAGAGGCTGAGGGGTGACCTCGTAGAGGTTTATTAAATCATGAGGGGCATTGATAGAGTAAATAGACAAAGTCTTTTCCCTGGGGTGGGGGTGTCCAGAACTAGAGGTCATAGGTTGAGGGTGTGAGGGGAAAGATATAAAAGAGACCTAAGGGGCAGCTTTTTCACGCAGAGGGTGGTATGTGTATGGAATGAGCTGCCAGGGGAAGTGGTGGAGGCTGGTACAATTGCAACATTTAAAAGACATCTTGATGGGTATATGAATAGGAAGGGTTAAGAGGGATCTCGATCAAGTGCTGGCAAATGGGACTAGGTTAGGTTAGGATATGTGGTCAGCATGAATGAGTTAGACCGAAGTGTCTGTTTCTGTGCTGTAAATTAGTATAACTCTATAGCATCTCTGAACAGGTTCATTAGATAAAAAAGTAGTGATTATTGTAGAGCTGTTGTGATGCAGTGGTCGGCAGGCCTGGGTTTAAATACCACCTGTTCCGAGGGGTGTATAATAACGTTTCTGAACTGGTTGA
>NW_025180521.1:1099-2379 GCF_004010195.1 Chiloscyllium plagiosum | reverse complement strand
TATCTGTACACTGACTGGTGTCTCGCAGTCCCCGCTCTCTCTCTCTCAGGGAGATATCTGTACACTGACTGGTATCTCTCAGTCCCCTCTCTCTCTCTCTCAGGGACATATCTGTACACTGACTGGTGTCTCTCAGTCAAGTCTTTCTCTCAGGGGGATATCTGTACACTGACTGGTGTCTCTCAGTCCCCTCTCTCTCACAGGGAGATATCTGTACACTGACAGGTTTCTCTTAGTCCCCTCTCTCTCACAGGGAGATATCTGTACACTGACTGGTGTCTCTCAGTCCCCTCTTTCTCTCTCAGGGACATATCTGTACACTGACTGGTGTCTCGCAGTCCCCGCTCTCTCTCTCAGGGAGATATCTGTACACTGAGTGGTTTCTCGCAGTCCCCGCTCTCTCTCTCTCAGGGAGATATCTGTACACTGACTGGTGTCTCTCAGTCCCCTCTCTCTCTCTCTCTCAGGGACATATCTGTACACTGACTGGTGTCTCTCAGTCAACTCTTTCTATCAGTGGGATATCTGTACACTGACTGGTGTCTCTAAGTCCCCCCTCACTCTCTCAGGGAGATATCTGGACACTGACTGGTTTCTCTCAGTCCCCTCTCTGTCTCAGGGAGATATCTGTACACTGACTGGTGTCTCTCAGTCCCCTCTCTCTCTCTCAGGGAGACATCTGTAAACTGACTGGTGTCTCTCAGCCAACTCTCTCTCTCAGGGAGATATCTGTACACTGACTGGTGTCTCTAAGCCCCCCTCACTCTCTCAGGGAGATATCTGGACACAGACTGGTGTCTCTCAGTCCCCTCTCTGTCTCAGGGAGATGTCTGTACACTGACTGGTTTCTCTCAGTTCCCCCTCTCTCTCTCAGAGATATATCTGTACACTGACTGGTGTCTCTCAGTCCTCTGTCTCTCTCAGGGAGATATCTGTACACTGATTGCTGTCTCTCAGACCCCTCTCTCTCTCAGGGACATATCTGTACACTGACTGGTGTCTCTCAGTCCTCTGTCTCTCTCAGGGAGATATCTGTACACTGACTGCTGTCTCTCAGACCCCTCTCTCTCTCAGGGAGATATCTGTACACTGACTGGTGTCTCTCGGTCAACTCTTTCTCTCATGGTGATATCTGTACACTGACTGGTGTCTCTCAGTCCCCTGTCTCTCTCAGGGAGATATCTGTACACTGGCTGGTGTCTCTCAGTCCCCTCTCTCTCTCTCAGGGAGATATCTGTACACTGACTGGTGTCTCTCAGTACCCCCTCTCTCTCTCTCAG
>NW_025180521.1:0-959 GCF_004010195.1 Chiloscyllium plagiosum | reverse complement strand
AGCCAACACCCAACACTAGTCACTGAGAGACCAGCGAACACCCAACACTAGCCACTGAGTGATCAGCCAACACCCAACACTAGTCACTGAGAGACCAGCCAACACTCAATAACAGTCACTAAGAGACCAGCCAACACCCAGCACAGGTCAATGTGAGACGATGCAACACCCAATACTAGTCACTAAGAGACCAGCCAACACTAGTCACTGAATAAAAAGTCAACACCAAACGTTAGTCACTGAGAAACCAGCCAATACCCAAAACTGGTCAATGAGTGATCAGCCAACACTCAGCAATAGTCACCGAGAGACCAGTCAACACTCAACAACAGTCACTAAGAGACCAGCCAACACCCAGCACAGGTCAATGTGAGACCAGCCCACACCCAATACTAGTCACTGAGAGGCATGCCAATGCCCAACACTAGTCACTAAGTGACCAGCCAACGCCCAACACTAGTCACTGAGAGACCATACAACCCCCAACACTAGTCACTGAGTGACCAGCCAACACACAACACTATTAATGGGAGACCAGCCAACGGCCAACAGTAGTCACTGTGACCATACAACACCCAACACTAGTTTCTGAGAGACAAACCAACACCCAACTGTAGCCAATGAGAGACGAGCCAACACCCAACACTAGCCACTGAGGGACAAGCCAACACCCAACACTAGTCACTGAGGGACTAGACGACACCCAACACTAGTCACTGAGAGACCAGCCAATAGCCAGCACAGGTCACTGGGAGACCAGCCAACATCCAACAGTAGTCACTATGACCAGACAACACCCAAGAGTAGTCTCTGAGAGGCAAGCCAACACCCAACATTAGCCACTGAGAGACCAGCCATCACCTGACACTAGCCACTCAGACACCAGCCAACACCACTTATTGACAGAGGAGCCAACACGCCATGCTAGCCACTGAGAGACCAACCAACACCCAACACTA
>NW_025180520.1:0-2379 GCF_004010195.1 Chiloscyllium plagiosum | reverse complement strand
TGATCTCCAGCATCTGCAGATCTCACTTTCTCCCCTAAGAAAAGGCAAGGTAAGGCAAGGCCAAGCAGAGATAATGTGAGTATTCAAGTACAGTCAGTTCTGCTATAATGCAATAGTTCCATTCCTGTGTAATCCCGTGTTATAAGAAAATCATGTAACAGCACCACCATTTAAACTAATGAGGCTGGAATCTCATTATAACCAGTACATGCTTTAAAAATTCACGCTACAGAAACATTGTTTCCAATTCGTCAATCGTGTTACAGTAAATTCTCATGAATGAAATTTGCGTTATAGCAGAACAATCTATATGTGAGAAGTAAGTGCTATGACAGTCACGCAAGCCACTGACACATGCTGTAGGTATGATATTGACGCAGCAACATGTCCACCACATTGATTGATCACTACTGGCAATGATAACAAGCTGCCTGGCTTTGTGTTCACACTAAAAGACAAGGCAAGACATATGTACTGTGAATCTGTAAATTCTGAATGAAGCAACAAAGCACAAAAAAAACAAGTCAAGGGAAGGCAGAAATGCTCTGAGCATTCAAATAGACATGAAGTGACGGAACACTAAGAAAGTAAGCAAAGACCCCTAAGAAGCACCCTGTTCTGATGCATTAAATTTCATCTTGCACTGCATCCAGACTTTTGGAGTCCTCCACTACCTTTTCCTACTGCCTGCATCCTGACAGCAGCATTATCTTGAAAGATGCTAGAACATTCCAAAGTGAAGCGCTGAAGTGGAGAACTGTATTCTAAGTGGGATGGAGATATGCTGTAATGATCTGGTCAGGCTGGTCCACGTCTGATGCCAACTACCATGGATAGTGCGTGCAGTCAATTGTTGCTAAGATGTTGACGACTGCTGTATAAGATGGAGGAGTAAACAGCAATTTGTAACAGCCAGGTACCTGTTCAGAATTTCATGTCAGAAATTGTTTTGAAAACACATAGCAACAGAGTTTACATTGCAACATTCAGATGTTAAGTGACTGCTGTTTTGCCAGACTGCAAATTTAGACATTTACCCTTAAATGTGTCGGTTCCAAGCTTCAAGCAAAATATCATGGTGTTGCTGAAATCCTTCAGGATGCTTGATATTGACCACAAGTCATATTTTCCACAGGCCATCCAATACATGAACCATTTCATTGTGTGTAGCCATCGGTTTTCTTCTGCGTCTGGAACTATTGAAGTCCTCAGCTTATTTCCTGAAGTGGAACCCGAATGCAATCCAGTACTTAAGTGAGCTGAAACCTGTGCTTTCACCTTCCTTCACCTTGGCTCCTGAATGCTGTGAAGTGTGGTTAAAATACACACACACACACACTCCCACAATCATACACGCACCCGCCCACAGACTTATATCTCTTTACACTCACATTCACACACATACACCTACACACACTCTCTCACAGACATTTATACCCCTGCATGCACACACATGCATACAACTTCGTGGGGTGAATTTGTACTTGCAGAATTACATTTTATTTTGCTCAAAAATCCATGCATAAATCCATGTAAGATTTTGTAAATCCATTTTTTAGATTAGAATCAGTCTGAACATTGGGGCACAGACAGTCTCATACAGGGCACCTCACACCTTCACTGCATTTTCTGGGCCAACAGGGCACCTATTGTTAAAGTTCATTTGAGAATATAACTGTAAAATGTTCTGGGATTTACATATGAAAGAACTGAAACCAACATGCCCATTCTTAAAAATGAGAGACTTAACAAACAATCCAGGTCTTTTTCAATATATAATTTCAGTTACATCACACTGTAAACTTTTGCTATAAATTTTGTGTCCTACAATATTCTATTCTATAACCAGCTGATGAAGGAGTAACATTCTGAAAGTTTGTGCTTCCAAATAAGCCTATTGGACTATAACCTGGTCTTGTGTGATTTTTAACTTTGTACACCTTAGTCCAATATTGGCACCTTCAAATCATTGGTAAGTGAATGATGGATTGGTAATGAATTAAACACTGAATGAGTCAAGATTAATGTGGTGCTGGAAGAACACAGCAGATCAGACAGCATCCAAGGAGCAGGAAAATCAATGTTTCAGGCAAAAGCCCTTCATCAGGAATGAGGCTAGGAGACTTGGGGGTGGAGAGATAAATGGGAAGTGGGTGGGGCTGGGGAGAAGGTAGCTGAGAGTGCAATAGGTGGATGGAGGTGGGGTAAAGGTGATAGGTCGGAGCAGAAGGTGGAGCAAACAAGTGGGAAGGAAGATTTACAGATAGGACAGGTCATGAGGATGGTGTTGAACTACAAGTTTGGAACTGGGGTAAGGGGGGGCGGTAGAGTGGTGCTGGAAAAGCACAGCAGGTCAGGCAGCATCTTAGAAGCAGGGAA
>NW_025180519.1:0-2379 GCF_004010195.1 Chiloscyllium plagiosum | reverse complement strand
AGGGACAGTGTTTACAGCACGAGGGTTTAGGGACAGTTTTTACCGCCTTGGGGATTAGGGACAGTGTTTACCACACTGGGGTTTAGGGACAGTGCTGACTGCAGTAGGGTTAAGGGACAGTGTTTACCACACTGGAGTTTAGTGACAGTGTTTACAGGACTGTGGTTAGTGGTGGTGTGTACTGCACTATGGGTGTAGGGACAGTGTTTACCACACTGGGGTTTAGGGACAGTGTTTACTGCACTGTGGTTTAAGGACACTGTTTACAGCAGTAGGGTTGAGGGACAGTGTTTACCACACTGGGATTTTGGGACAGTGTTTATTGCACTGGGGTTTAGGGACAGTGTTTACCGCAGTAGGGTTTAGGGACAGTGTTTACCGCAGTAGGGTTTAGGGACAGTGTTTACCTTACTAAGTATACGGGACAGTGATTAACACACTGGGGTTTAGGGACAGTGCTTACCGCAGTAGGGTTTAGGGACATGTTTAACACACTGCGGTTTAGGGACAGTGCTTACCGCAGTAGGGTTTAGGGACATGTTTAACACACTGCGGTTTAGGGACAGTGCTTACCGCACGGGGTTTAGGAACAGTGTTTACCACACTGGGATTTTGGAACAGTGCTGACAGCACTAGGGTTTAGGGACAGTGTTTAACACACTGGGCTTTAGGGACAGTGTTTACCACACTGGGGTTTCGGGACAGTGTTTACTGCACTGGTGTTTAAGGATGGTGTTGACCGCACTAGGGTTTAGGGACAGTGTTTACCGCACAGGGGTATAGGGATAGTCTTTGCCGCAGTATGGTTGAGGGACAGTGTTTGCCGCACTGGGGTTTAGGGACAGTGTTTACAGCACTAGGGTTTAGGGACAGTGTTTACTGCACTGTGGTTTAGGGACAGTGTTAATGCACCTGGGTTTAAGGACAGTGTTTACCACACTAGGGTTTAGGGATAGTGTTTACTGCATTGCGTTTTAGGGATGGTGTTGACCGCACTGGGTTTAGGGACAGTGTTTACCGCACACGGGTTTAGGGATAGTGTTTGCCGCACTGTGGTTTAGGGACAGTGTTTACAGCACTAGGCTTTAGGGACAGTTTTTAAAGCATTGGGGTTTAGGGACAGTGTGTACCACACTAGGGTTTAGGAACAGTGTTTACCACACAGGGGTTTAGGGATAGTGTTTGCCCCACTGTGGTTTAGGGACAGTGTTTACAGCACGAGGGTTTAGGGACAGTTTTTACCGCACTGGGATTTAGGGACAGTGTTTACTGCACTGGGGTTAAGGGACAGTGTTTACTGCAGTAGGGTTTAGGGACAGTGTTTACCACACTGGGGTTCAGTGACAGTGTTTACTGCCTTGGAGTTTAAGGACAGTGTTTACAGGACTGGGGTTAGGGGTGGTGTGTACCGCACTAGGGTGTAGGGACAATGTTTACCACACTGGGGTTCAGGGACAGTGTTTACCGCACTGGGCTTTAGGAACAGTGTTTATCACACTGGGGTTTAGGGAGTGTGTTTACTGCACTGTTGTTTAAGGACACTGTTTACAGCAGTAGGGTTTAGGGACAGTGTTTATCACACTGGGATTTTGGGACAGTGTTTATTGCATTGGGGTTTAGGGACAGTGTTTACCACACTAGGGTTTAGGGACAGTGTTTACCGCACAGGGGTTCAGGGATAGTCTTTGCCGCAGTATGGTTGAGGGACAGTGTTTGCCGCACTGGGCTTTCGGGACAGTGTTTACTGCACAGGGGTTTAAGGATAGTGTTTGCCACACTGTGGTTTAGGGACAGTGTTTACAGCACTAGGGTTTAGGGACAGTGTTTACTGCACTGGGGTTTAGGGATAGTGTTTACCACACTGGGGTTTAGGGATAGTGATTACTGCATAGCGGTTTAGGGATGGTGTTGACCGCACTGGGGTTTAGGGACAGTGTTTACCGCACAGGGGTATAGGGATAGTCTTTGCCGCAGTATGGTTGAGGGACAGTGTTTACCGCACTGGGGTGTAGGGACACTGTTTACAGCACTCGGGTTTAGGGACAGTTTTTACTGCACTGGGGTTTAGGGATAGTGTTTACCGCACTGGAGTTTAGGGACAGTATTTACTGCACTGCGGTTTAGGGACAGTGCTTACCGCAGTAGGGTTTAGGGACATGTTTAACACACTGCGGTTTAGGGACAGTGCATACCGCAGTTGGGTTTAGGGACAATGTTTACCACACTGGGGTTTAGGAACAGTGTTTACCACACTGGGATTTTGGGACAGGTCTTACAGCACTAGGGTTCAGGGACAGTGTTTACCGCACTGGGCTTTAGGAACAGTGTTTACCACACTGGGGTTTTGGGACAGTGTTTACTGCACTGTGGTTTAAGGAC
>NW_025180518.1:0-2379 GCF_004010195.1 Chiloscyllium plagiosum | reverse complement strand
GTGTTGGTGGTGAAGTCAGGAGGCTAGCCTTCCAGTTTGCCTGATTCAGTGCTTGTTGTAAGTGTTGCGCTTTGGGTGGGGTGCTGACTGCCAATAAGTAGTTGGCAGAATGTGTCTGTTGGTTGGCGGGCTACCATAATACCACGTGGTCGTAACAGTCTGGTAGTTAACTCAGATATGTTCTTCACGTCGACAAGGGTGGCCAGTGTATTGGGAGGTACACTGTGTTCTTGGCGTTAGCTGTTAGGCAGGATAGGTGGGCAAGGCTGATGGGATATCTGTTGTCAGTGAACACTTTGTGTAGGTGTTCTTGGTCTTCCTTGCACAGGTCTGGTGTGTTGCGACGTGTCCCAGCTCTTTTCAATAGTGTCCTGATACCTGATGGAGGGCTTTTGCCCGAAATGTCGGTTTTCCTGCTCCTCAGACGCTGCTTGACCTGCTGTGCATTTCCAGCACCACCCTCCTCCAGAATCTGGTTTCCAGCATCTGCAGTCCTTGTTTTTACCTGGTGTGTATGTGGGTCTGGTCTGTTAGGGTGAGGGTCTTATCTGCAGTGGTTTTTACACCGGGTCTGTGTGCTGACTGATGGCCTATTTGGTTGTAAGCCAGCATCCAAGGCTGTTGACGTTGGGCTGGTTGCTGGTTTCAGGATGTGGTCCGTGTGGGTGGGTTTCCTGTTGGCGTTGGTTGTTCATCGTTACTACTGTGACATCTTGGAATGGGTTGTTATGCTCTCCCTCCCTGTTGAACTTGATACCTGTGATTATACTGTTGGTCAGGGAGTGTTTTTGGACATATGATTATGACAAATGTGTTGTCTGTGTATCCTATCCCGTTTCAGTTGGATCAGGGGAAGGGCTGTGTTTTCAAGTCTCTGCACCACTGTTTCTGCTTTCAGTCCTGAAATGGGAAAGCCCCATCGGTGTGCTGTCGACTTGGTGGTAGATCTGAAATTGGAGACAAAGTGGTGGTGAAGCATTAATCTAGTCACTCGAAGAGTTCGCCCCTCAGATTCTACGATTCTGGGAAACTTCAAGTTTTGACAATAATTTGCAATGCCTATTTGTGGTTTTTGACACAGTGGTAGCGTCCCCACCTCTGGGCCAAGTCCCACCTGCACCCTAAATGTGTCATGACACGTCTATACAGACTGGTCAGAAAGATCTAAGTAGTTCTTATTTTACGGACGAATAGATGCTGAATAACCTTTACACCAGCTCATCACAGTGTCAGCAAATTTCACTTTTAATGTGAGAAGAAAAAGTTTATTCTCTCCTACAGGAATTCCCTCAGCTCAGATCTAAGTTAAATATAAAAATATGCCAAACCAGACTGATATCAGCGTTAGTTACAACGCTTCAAACCCCAGCACGTACTTTCCTTTGAAAGAATGGTGAGGATTATTCAGCTCCAAAGTGATACTCAGCAGCAAGATAAGTTTAAAAAATAAAAGTTCCCACTAGATAGAACTAGAAAAGAAGTTAAAACGTAGGTCATAGTTTGCAACTCAAGCAAGGAATCTCACAGACAGAGCTGCTTTTATGAGTGATTTCCCCTCCCTCTATCTCTTGATCTAAACAGAGTACCGCTGGCATGGTAAACTGCTCATATAACATCTGCCTGGCAACAGAAACGTCGAAGATTCTGATTGGACAAAGTTTCAAGACGGGTTTCAGCACTTTCTGGTTCTGCCGCAGTTGTGCTGTTCAGTCACTTTCCAGACTTACTTTCAGGAGCTGCAGCTTCAGACCGGGTCAGGAAATCGAGAGATTTGATTTTACTTGAAGAAGATCTGAAAGTTAAGCTTCTAAATTGGAGTAAGGCCAATGGTAACACTAACAGGCCAGAACTTTCAGAAGTAAGTTGGGAGAGACAATCTCCAGGTAAGGACACACTGGAAAGTGGAGCACCCTTTCCAAAGCGAGATGAGAGTGCAAAGACCGTTATGTTCCTGTTTGTGTCAAGGGCAAGGCTGGTAGGGGTAAGGAGCGCTGGACGGCTGGAGAAAATGAGTCTCTGGTCAAGAGAACGAAGGAAGCATATTGTCAGGTAGACACAGCTGGGACCCAGACAAAAGTAGAAAGAAGAGATACTCGAGAGAGAAATCAGGAAGGCAGCAAGAAGTCAGGAGATTGCTTTGGCAAATAGGGTTAAGGAGAATCCATAGGGATTTGCATTAAGGGCAAAAGGGTGACGGGGGAGAGAATAGGGCCCCTCAAAGATCAGCAAGGACTGTGTGGTGCTGCAGAAAAAACACTACTGAGTATTTTGCATCAGTGTTCACTATGGAGAAGGGTGTGGAAGTTAGAGAAATAAATAGTGACATCTTGAAAAGTGTCCATATTTCAGAGGAGACGGTACCGGACGCATTCAAACGCA
>NW_025180517.1:0-2379 GCF_004010195.1 Chiloscyllium plagiosum | reverse complement strand
CAGTACTGACACTCCAATAATGCAGAACACCCTTAGTACTGACACTCCAATGATACAGAACTTCCTCAGTAATGACACTACAATGATGCAGAATACCCTCAGTACTGACACTACAATAATGCAGAACTCCCTCAGTACTGACACTCCAATAACATAGAACACCCTCAATACTTACACTCCAATAATGCAAAACACCCTCAGTACTGACACTCCAATAACGCAGAACTCACTCAGTAATGACACTCCAATAACACAGAACACCCTCAGTACTGACACTCCAATAATGCAGAACTCACTCAGTACTGACACTCCAATAACACAGAACACACTCACTACTGACACTCCAATACCGCAGAACTCCCTCAGTACTGACACTCCAATAACGCAGAACTTCCTCAGTACTGACACTCCAATAACACATAACACCCTCAGTAATGACACTCCAATGATACAGAACTCCCTCAGTACTGACACTACAATGATGCAGAATACCCTGAGTACTGACACTCCAATAATGCAGAACTCCCTCAGTACTGACACTACAATAACATAGAACACCCTCAGTACTGACACTCCAATAACGCAAAACACCTTCAGTACTGACACTCCAATAACACAGAACTCCCTCAGTACATTCACTTCAATAATGCAGAGCTCCCACAGGACTGACACTCCAATAATGCAGAACTCCCACAGTAGTGACACTCCAATAACATAGAACACCCTCAGTACTGACACTCCAATAACGCAAAACACCCTCAGTACTGACACTCCAATAATGCAGAACTCCCTCAGTACTGACACTCCAATAACACAGGATTCCCTCAGCATTGACACTCCAATAATGCAGAACACCCTCAGTACTGCGAATCCAATAATGCAGAAATCCCACAGTACTGACACTCCAATAACACATGATTCCCTCAGTATTGACACTCCAATAATGCAGAACACCCTCAGTACTGACAATACAATAATGCAGAAATCCCACAGTACTGACAATCCAATAACACAGAACTCCCTCAGTACTGACACTCCAATAACGCAGAACTCCCTCAGTACTGACACTCCAATAACGCAGAACACACTCAGTACTGACACTCCAATAACGCAGGACTCCCTCAGTACTGACACTCCAATAATGTAGAACTCCCTCAGAACTGACACTCCAATCACGCAGAACACACTCATTACTGACACTCCAATTACGTAGAACACACTCAGTACTGACACTCCAATAACACAGAACTCCCACAGTACTGACACTCCAATAACGCAGAACTCCCACAGTACTGACACTCCAATAACGCAGAACTCCCACAGTACTGACACTCCAATAACGCAGAACTCCCTCAGTACTGACACTCCAATAATGCAGAACACCTTCACTATTGACACTCCAATACTGCAGAACTCTCTCAATACTGACACTCAAATAACACAGAACACCCTCAGTACTGACACTCCAATGATACAGAACTTCCTCAGTACTGACACTACAATGATGCAGAATACCCTCAGTATTGACAGTCCAATAATGCAGAACTCCCGCAGTACTGACACTCCAATAACATAGAACACCCTCAATACTGACACTCCAATATTGCAAAACACCCTCAGTACTGACACTCCAATATTGCAGAACTCACTCAGTAATGACACTCCAATAATGCAGAACACCTTCAGTACTGACACTCCAATAACGCAGAATTCCCTCAGTACTGACACTCCAATAATGCAGAATACCCTCAGTATTGACAGTCCAATAATGCAGAACAGAATACCCTCAGTATTGACAGTCCAATAATGCAGAACTCCCGCAGTACTGACACTCCAATAACACAGGATTCCCTCAGTATTGACAGTTCAATAATGCAGAACACCCTCAGTACTGACAATACAATAATGCAGAAATCCCACAGTACTGACAATCCAATAACACAGAACTCCCTCAGTACTGACACTCCAATAACGCAGAACTCCCTCAGTACTGACACTCCAATAACACATAACACCCTCAGGACTGACACTCCAATGATACAGAACTCCCTCAGTACTGACACTACAATGATGCAGAATACCCTGAGTACTGACACTCCAATAATGCAGAACTCCCTCAGTACTGACACTCCAATAACATAGAACACCCTCAGTAGTGACACTCCAATAACGCAAAACACCCTCAGTACTGACACTCCAATATTGCAGAACTCCCTCAGTACTGACACTCCAATCACGCAGAACACACTCATTACTGACACTCCAATAACGCAGAACACCTTCAGTACTGACACTCCAATAACTCAGAACTCCCTCAGTACTGACACTCCAATAATGCAGAACTTCCTCAGTACTGACACTCCAATAACGCAGAACACA
>NW_025180516.1:0-2378 GCF_004010195.1 Chiloscyllium plagiosum | reverse complement strand
GCACATGGAAGATAGGACAATGAAGGGTCTGATCTTAGAGTAGGATAGAAGGCTGGTACAGCATCGAGGGCCAAAGGGCCTGTACTTTTCCATGAAAGTTGGCAGTGATTCAGACTAGTTGGCCTGTTGCCTTTGAAGCACTCCTTGACCAACGAAGCTGTTGGGAACATGGCCGCCAACTCACACAGCAAGCTCCTGAAAACCGTAACAGCCGATGAGCTGTTGATGGAAAATTAAACACTGGGCTGGAACCTCCCTGCTGTTTATCGAAACAATGGGATTTTGGCTCTGCTCCAGAGGAGAAACAACATAGCCCGGAAGAGGATGCTCTCTTTGATTTTGTATTTATCTTCGTCGATTGGATTTTGCACCAAACAATATTCACAGAGACCCCCTAGACCCCCAATATTCACATTTATAACCTAGTCATCATCATCCTATAACAGGGATTGGTTTTATTCCACCCTCCACTGGGGAGAAAGACCGTTTAACGTCTGAACTGAGAGGTGGTAGCTCTGATAGCAGACGTTGGGGGTGGGGGGGGAAGCTTTAAGGCGCAAGATTGAACCCACAGCTTTCTGGCTCAGACATGGGAACACAAGAACCAAAGTAGGTCTCCTTTCAGACCCTACACGCTGCTCTGCCATTCAAAGAGATCATGGCGTCATCTGTGGCTAAACGCCACAGAGCTGACTTTGGCCCATATCCCTTAACAACTCTGATTAAACTAAAACCTCTCTCAGATTGAACGACAATTGATCAGAGTGCAGCCTAAGACCCAGCTAACACCTAATCTTGTAGGGTGGCGCAGGGGTAGGGAGTTGGATAATTAAACTCTCAGATGTCTTCAGATCTGGGAAAGTTGCCAGAATGGATCTACGGACGAGGGAGGATTAAGGCAACAGACCTTTCATCAAGCCTGCCTGGAGTTCTTCATTAGACCGAGAGATTGTACTTTCACAAGTTGAGGCACGTCGGTTTCAGTCTGGCTGACAAAGCACCCACCCAGCATGAAACGTATGGGAAAGGGGTCATCATGTGTAAATTTACAACAATTAAGTAAAATGTGAATAATTGTTGTTTTAAGTCTGACCAAGAGAAAGGCTGTATTAGTAAGTACAGTGGGTTCTTTCTTGATTATATGGTTTTGGAGATAAGTCTCTTGATTAAACTTAAAATATAAGCCATTGCTATTAATTTAACCTGGGGCAGTGTTTTGGAGAGGAATAAGACGGTGTTATTTTCTGGGTCTGTAGATTGTGAAGGAGCAAAAATGGCCTTTGCAGTGATATGCACTTCTTGTCAGATGTGGGAGTTTAAAGAGAGTTTAAGGGTTACTGCTGATTATAGCTGCCATAAATGCTGTTGGATGTGAATCTTCTCAGATCGAGTGGATCGGTTGGAGAGACAGATAGAAGCGATGAGGAATTTGCAACGGCAAAAGTATGTGATGGATGGCAGTTATAGGAAGGGGTGAAAGTCTCACACAGTCATATAGATGGGTTAACTCCAGGAAGGGTGACAGAGGTCGGCACCTAAGGCAGGAGTCTTTTGTGGATATACCCATTTCAAACAGGTATGCTGTTTTGCAAAATGTAGGGGGTGATGGATTCTCAGGGGAACGTAGCATGAACAGCCAAGTTTCTGGTATTGAGACTAGCTCTAATGCAACGAGGGGCACGTCAGCTTCCAAGAGATCAATTGTGTTAGGGGATTTTGTAGTCCAAGGTACAGATAGACGTTTCTGTGGCCAGCAGAGAAAAAGCAGAATGGTGTGTTGTTTCCCTGGTGCCAGGATCAAGGATGTCTCAGAGAGGGTGCAGAATGTTCTCACAGGGGGAGAGGAGCCAGCAAGAGGTCAATGTCCACATTGGAGCCAATAACGTAGGAAGGGAAAAGGCTGAGATTCTGAGTTAGGCAGAAATTTAAAAAGGAGGTCCTCAAAGGTAGTAATATCTGGATTACTCCCAGTGCTACAAGCTAGTGAGGGCAGGAATAGGAGGGTAGAACAGATGAATGCATGGCTGAGGAGCTGGTGTATGGGAGAAGGATTCACGTTTTTGGATCATTGGAATCTCTTTTGGGGTAGAAATGACCGGTACAAGAAGGATGAATTGCACCTAAATTGGAAGGGGATTAATACACTGGCAGGGAAATTTGCTCGAATTGCTTAGGAGGATTTAAACTAGTAAGGTGGGGGTGGGACCCAGGGAGATAGTGAGGAAAGAGATCAATCTGAGACAGGTACAGCTGAGAACAGAAGTGAGTCAAACAGTCAGGGCAGGCAGGGACAAGGTAGGACTAATAAATTAAACTGCATTTATTTCAATACAAGGGGCCTAACTGGGAAGGCAGATGAACTTAGGGCATGGTTAGGA
>NW_025180515.1:0-2378 GCF_004010195.1 Chiloscyllium plagiosum | reverse complement strand
GTAGTGATGTGTACAAATATGTTAAAATATTGTTACATTTTGATAAGAAAGATGTTGAAGCCTTCTTTACTTCATTTGAAAAATTGGCTAGGCAGATGGAGTGGTGAGAGAACTTGTGGGTAATGTTTGTTCAGACTAAGCTGGTAGACAGACGTCGTGAGGTATTTGCAGTGCTGTCAGATGAGGGGTCAAGAGAATATGCAAATGTCAAAAAGACTATTTTGAGTGTTTGTGAATTGGTTCCAGAAGCATATAGACAGCAGTTCAGAAACATAAAGAAGGAACCAGGTCCGACTTGTGTTGATTTGAAAGATTTTAGATGGGTACGAACCTTAAAAATAGATGATATGTGAAGCACTAAGAGAGGTTATGCTGCCTGAGGAGTTTAAAAACTCACTTCCAGAGATGATAAGAATTCACGAGGATGAACAGAAAGTTGAAGAAGTGAGAAGAGTGGCAGAGATGGCAGATGAGTAAACAAGAGTGCACAAAGTGAAATTTAGCTTCCGAAAGGAATTTCATCCTGTGCGGGATAGAAATTGGAAGAAGGGGAGAGCCTTTACTACAAAACAAAGCACAGTGGGATAGTTTACACAGGTTAAAAAAGAAGCCCAAGGGAGTAGAAAGGAGATGAAAGGTGTTTCCACAGAAATGGACTGGGATACATAAGATTACAGTGCCGGTGGTTTAAGAATGGCACTGGGAAAAGGTGTTTTCACTGCCAGAAGGTGGGACACATAAGATCACAGTGCTGGTCGTTGAAGAAAGGCACTGTGGGAAAAGATGTGGTGAAAGAGGCTAAGCCAGTGGGATTAATGACAGTCGTAAAGGAAATACCAAGAAAAGTTGAGGAGCTGCAGGAGAGTGCACAGCCCGAGGCAGGGGCTGGTTATTGAGTTAGTGCCTGATCGCTATAAAGACTTCACCTCTGTGGGTAAAGTTTACTCAGGAAAAACAGAGAGAGAAGGGAAAGATGTTACAATTTGGAGAGATATGGGAGCTAATCAGTCTCTAATAGTAAGAGATGAAAGTATTTGCACTCTTTCTGATATGTTATTTGAGAGTGTTAATTTGTGAAATAGATGGACAGAAATTTAGCGTTTCCCCTGAATAAGATCAGGTTGAAGAGCAAAATCAAGGCTGGGGAAGTAATAGTGGGAGTGACTGACAGAGGGCCAGTTCCAGGAAACAGTTTGTTCATGAGAGCAATTTAAAAAACAAATACCCTGTGTAGTAGGTTCCCGCTATCATAAATCACAGCAACAAGCAAAAACTGAAGAGAAAGATGAAGGAGTTGCGGTTCAGTTCATGGACACTCTTTTTGATGTAATGGTGCAGGAAAAACCTGAACAGGCAGAGAGTCAGGCGGAAGTGTTTAATCCTGAAAGGCTCATGGACTTACAACAGAAAGGTATTTTTATTGATGCCTACTTAGAAAGGGAATCAGAATGTATTCCCAAAGTTTATTATCTTAAAGATAGAATCCTAAGATGAAAATGGAGACCATGACAGGTTAGTGCAGAGGAGAAATGGGTGGAAGTGCATGAGATTATGTTGCCAGTAGCATACAGACAGGAAGTGTTATGGGTAGCACATGAAATACCCGTAGGAGGTCATCTGTTGGCTTGAACTGCACAAGGATGTGGTTAAATCTTGCTCTACATGTCATATGTGCCAAATGGTAGGTAAGCCACAGGCAGTAATAAAAACAGCACCTTTGTAGCCAATTCCCACATTCAAAGAGCTGTTCACACAGGTTATGATTATTGTGTAGGTCCACTCCCAAAAAGTACAAGTGGGAACCAGTACTTGCTAACCATAATGAATATGTCTACCAGATTTCCGGTGACAATTCCATGCCAGAGTATTAAGGCCGAAAGGTTGGTGGAGGAGTTGGAAGCTTTCTTCACCCATCATGGGCTACTTCAAGAGATTCAGTCACACCAAGGGTCTAATTTTACTGCTAGGCTGTTTACGGAAGTCATGGATAGCTTAGGTGTCTAGCACTTTAAATCAAGTGCGTGCCATCTTGAATCCCAGGGAGTTTTGGAAAGGTGGCACCAGACCCTGGAGACCCTGAAGAGCATACTGTCATGAAAGCCCAAGTCATTAGAATAAAGGTTTCCCATTTGTATTGTTTGCCATTTGAGATGCCCCAAGTTAATCTACTCAGTTTATTCCCTTAAAATTAATATTCAGATATGAAGTGAGAGGGCATTTGAAATTAATGTTTTAAAAAAATTGATAGGACTGAAGTTGGAGATCACACTTAGATTATGTATCTGAGGTGAGGGAGAGATTAAGTTGGGTAGGTGAGTTAGCTAAACAGCTAACAGCTGAAGAGAGCACAGCATAGAATGAAGCAGGTGGCAGATAAA
>NW_025180514.1:0-2378 GCF_004010195.1 Chiloscyllium plagiosum | reverse complement strand
TCTTACAGAGAGAGGAAAGCAAGTCTGGAAATGCTATAGTGATAGGAATGCAAGGCTGGAGATGTTACAGGGACTGGAAAACGAGGCTGGATTTGTTACACCGAGAGGAAAGCAAGGCTGTAGCGGGTACAGAAATTGGAAAGCAAGGCTGGAGGTGTTACATAGACAGGAAAGAAAGGCATCTCCTGTGCTAGGAATGCAGTGCTGGTGATGTGATAGACAGAGAAAAGGAAAGCTGGATATGTTGCAGTGATAAGAAAACAAGACTGGCGATGTTACAGAGAGAGTAAAGTAAGGCTAGATCCCTTGCAAATAAAAGAAAGCAAGACTGGAGATATTACAGAAAGAGGACTGGAAGGCTGATGATGTTGCAGAGACAAGAAAGCAAGTTTGGAGTTTTTTCAGAGAGAGATAAGCAAGGCTAGAGGTATTACAGAGATAGGAAGACAAGGCTGGAGATGTTACAGAAAAAGGAAAATTAAATTGGAGATTTTGCAAAGTTTGAAAGCAAGTTTAGCAATTTACAGTATTAGGAATGAAAGGATGGAAATGTTATAGTGATTGGAAAGCAATGCTGCAGATGTTGCTGAGATAGGGAAGCAAGCCTGGCCATGTTACAGAGATAGGAAGGCAATGCTGAACAGGCTCTCGAGATAGGAATACAAGGCTGGAGATATCACAGAGCAAAGTTTGAAAGCAAGTTTAGCAATTTACAGTATTAGGAATGAAAGGATGGAAATGTTATAGTGATGGGAAAGCAATGCTGCAGATATTGCTGAGATAGGGAAGCAAGCCTGGCCATGTTACAGAGATAGGAAGGCAATGCTGGACAGGCTCTCAAGATAGGAATACAAGGCTGGAGATATCACAGAGACAGGAAAGCAAGGCTGGAGATGTTGCAGGGATAGGAAAGCAAGGCTGCAAATGTGATAGCATTGCATTGCTGGAGATGTTACAAAGATAGGGATGGAAGGCTATAGATGGTACAGAGATAGGAATGCGAGGCTGTGGATGTTACAGGGAGAGGGAAACAGGGCTGGAAATGTTACTGAGATTAGGCAGCAAACTGTTTATTTTTTGCAGAGAGTGGAAAACAAGGCTGGAGATGTTACAGAGATAAGAAAGCAAGGCTGGAAATTCTACAGAGATGGGAAAAAAGGCTGGAAATGTTATAGTGATACGACTGCAATGCTCGAGATGTGACAGAGAAAGGGATGCAAGGCTGGAGATGTTACAGAGAAGGGAGAGCGAGGCTTGAGTTGTTACAGAATCAAAAATACAAGCCTGGAGTTGTTACACAGAGAGGAAAGCACATCTGCAGAATTTGCAGAGACAGGAAAATCAGGCTTGAGATTTAACAGAGGCTGGACAGGCTCTAGGGAAAGGAAAGCACGTCTGTAGATGTCACAGAAATTAGAAATCAATGTTGGAGATGATACAGATACCGGAAAGCAAGGTTGGCGACGTTAATGAGAGAGGTAAGCATGGCTGGGGATGTTACAGAGAAGAGGAAGCAATGCTGGGGATGTTACAGAGAAAGGAACGCAACGCTGGAAATGTTATCATGATAGGAATGCAACGCTGGCGATGTTACAGAGAAAGGAAAGGAAGGCTGGTGATGTTGCAAAGATAAGACGGTAAGGCCGGAGATGCTACAGAGATAACAGGAAATCTCTGATGATGAAAAGATAAGAAAGCAAAATTGGAAATTTTACAGAAATAACAAAGAAAGGCTGGAAAAGCTATACTGATCGGAACGCGATGCTGGAGATGTTACAGAGATAGGAAAGGAAGGCTGGCCATGCTACAGAGATAGGAAAGTAAGGCTGGTAAAATTACAGAGATAGGAAAGCAAAGCTGGAAATGTTATAGTATTAGGAATGCAATGCTAGAGATGTTACAGAGACAGGAAAGCAAGTCATCACTAGTGATAGGAACACAATGCTGACGATGTTGCAGACTGAGGAAAGGAAGGTTGGATGTGTTCAAGAGAGAAGAAAGCAAGGCTGGAGGTGTAAAAGAGAGAGGAAAACAAGGCTAGAGATGTTGCACGAAAAGTAGAGTCAGGCTGGAAACGTTCCAGAGAAAGGAAAGCAAGATTCATGATGTTCAAGAGAGAGAGGACAGAAAGGCTGGTGATGTTGCACAGATAAGAATGTAAGGTAGGATATGTTACAGAGAAAGGAGAGCAAGGCTGGAGACGTTAGACAATTAAGAAAACAAGGGTTGAGATGTAACAGAGAGAGGTAACATGGCTGGGATGTTGCATAGATAGGAAAGCAATGCTGGAGATTTAACAGAGAGGGGAAAGCAAGACCTAAGATATTACAGAGATAGGAATGCATGGCTGGAGCTATTACAGAGACTGTAAACTGTGG
>NW_025180513.1:0-2378 GCF_004010195.1 Chiloscyllium plagiosum | reverse complement strand
TCTCAGGTGAGAGAGGGGTTTATTCTCAGGTGTGGACATAGTCTATTCCCAGGTGTGTGCTGCGATTATTCTCAGGTGTGGGTGGGGATTATTCTCAGGTGTGGGCAGGGATTATTCTCAGGTGTGAGCGTGGATTATTCCCAGGTGTGGGTGGGGATTATTCCCAGGTGTGGGTGGGGTTATTCTCCAGTGCAAGTGGGGATTATTCTCAGGTGTGGGTGGGGATTACTCTCAGGTGTGGGTGGGGACTATTCTCAGGAGTGGGCATTGATTATTCTCAGGTGTGGGTGGGGATTATTCTCAGGTGTGGGCGGGGATTACTCTCAGGTGTGGGTGGGGACTATTCTCAGGAGTGGGCATTGATTATTCTCAGGTGTCGGTGGGGATTATTCTCAGGTTGGGCGGGGATTATTCTCAGGTGTTGGCGGGGATTGTACTCAGGTGTGGGTGGGAATTATTCTCAGGTGTGGGCAGGGTTTATGCTCAGGTGTGGGTGCGGATTATTCTCAGGCGTGAGCGGGGATTATGCTCAGGTGTGGGTGTGGATTATTCTCAGGTGTGGGTGGGGATTAATCTCAGGCGTGAGCGGGGATTATTCTCAGGTGTCGGTGGGGATTATTCTCAGGTGTGGGTGGGGAATATTCTCCGGTGTGGGCGGAGATTATACTCAGGTGTGGGTGGGGATTATTCTCAGGTGTTGGCAGGGTTTATGCTCAGGTGTGGGCGGTGATTATTCTCATGCGTGAGCGAGCATTATTCTCAGGTGTGGGTGGGGATTATTCTCAGGTGTGTGTGGGGATTATTCTCAGATGTGGGCAGAGTTTATTCTCAGGTGTGGGCGTGGTTTATTCTCAGGTGTGGGCGGGGATTATTTCCAGGTGTGTGTGGGGATTATTCCCAGGTGTGGGTGGGGATTATTCTCAGGTGCGAGTGGGGATTATACTCAGGTGTGGGCGGAGATTACTCTCAGGTGTGGGCAGGGACTATTCTCAGGTGTGGGCAGGGATTATTCTCAGGTGTGTGCTGCGATTATTCTCAGGTGTGGGCAGGGATTATTCTCAGGTGTGGGCGGGGAATATTCCCAGGTGTGGGTGGGGATTATTCTCAGGTGTGGGCGGGGATTATTCTCAGGTGTGGGCGGGGATTATTCTCAGGTGTGTGCTGCGATTATTCTCAGGTGTGGGCAGGGATTATTCTCAGGTGTGGGCGGGGATTATTCTCAGGTGTGAGCGGGGATTATTCTCAGGTGTGGGCGGGGATTATTCTCAGGTGTGTGCTGCGATTATTCTCAGGTGTGGGCAGGGATTATTCTCAGGTGTGGGCAGGGGTTATTCCCAGGTGTGGTCGGGGATTATTCCCAGGTGTGTGTGGGGATTATTCTCAGGTGTGGACGGGGATTATTCTCAGGTGTGTGTAGGGATTATTCTCAGGTGTGGGCAAGGATTATTCTCAGTTGTGGGTGGTGGTTTTTCTCAGGTGTGAGTGGGGATTATTATCAGGTGTGGGTGGTGATTATTCTCAGATGGGAGCGAGGTTTATTCTCAGGTGTCGGAAGGGATTATTCTCAAGTGTGTGGGGAATATCCTCAGGTGTGAGCGGGGATTATTCTCGGGTGTGGACGGGGATTATTCCCAGGGGTGAGCAGGGATTATTCTTAGGTGTGGGTGGGGTTATTCTCAGGTGTGGGCAGGGATTATTCTCAGGTGTGGGTGGGGACTTTTCTCAGGTGAGAGAGGGGTTTATTCTCAGGTGTAGACATGGTCTATTCCCAGGTGTGTGCAGTGATTATTCTCAGGTGTGGGCAGGGATTATTCCCAGGTGTGGGCAGGGATTATTCTCAGGTGTGGGTAGGGATTATTCTCAGTTGTGGGTGGGGATTATTATCAGGTGTGGGCGGGGATTATTCCCAGGTGTGTGTGGGGATTATTTCCAGGTGTGGATGGGGATTATTCTCAGATGTGAGTGGGGATTATACTCAGTTGTGGGCGTGGATTACTCTCAGGTGTGGGCGGGGATTATTCTCAGGTGTGTGTGGGGATTATTCTCAGGTGTGGGTGGTGATTATTCTCAGTTGTGAGCGGGGATTATTCTCAGGTTTGCGTGGGGATTATTCTCAGGTGAGAGCGTGGATTATTCTCAGGTGTGGGTGGTGATTATTCTCAGGTGTGATCGGGGATCATTCTCAGGTGTGAGCGAGGTTTATTCTCAGGTGTGCGTGAGGATTATTCTCAAGTGTGTGGGGATTATTCTCAGGTGTGAGTGGGAATTATTCTCAGGTGTGAGAGTGGATTATTCTCAGGTGTGCGCGAGGATTATTCTCAAGTGTGTGGGGATTATTCTCAGGTGTGGGCGGGGATTATTCTCTGGTGTGGATGGGT
>NW_025180512.1:1409-2378 GCF_004010195.1 Chiloscyllium plagiosum | reverse complement strand
ATTTGATTGGTTGATGGATATGGATGAAGGGATGTTTCAGCACATTCTTCAGCTGCTGCCTGAACTTAGTCTGGGTCACGTCATAAATCGCGGTGTTTGTGCAGCAACTGAGGAGCTGCAGCATGAAGCCCAATTCCAGCACAAAACCATGGAGAACCACAGACCGATACCCAATCCAATTCATCCGTCTCCATATAGAATACATCATCAACGTTGACCATAAGACGATGAAATTGGCCGAGATCACAAAAAGTAAAATGATGTTTTTTTTCGGTTTCTCATTTCAGTGTCAGACTGAGCGTCCCCATTGGTGTGAGCGCAGAGTCTCCTGCGGGATCTGCTGGTCACTAAAATGTGTCTGACGGTGAGAACATTGAGCATCAGAATCAGAAGAAATGGGACACACGGGGTTAGAATGTGGTGGAGGAACTCGATTGTGACCCAGAGACGGGAGTCATACACAACGTCTGTTACAGCACAAAACCAGGGGGTGTTCCCGAGCGCATACCAAGCCGTGAGCATAAAATACCAGAAAATATTCTTTAAACAGCTCAGCACAGTCAATGCTCCCAGAACCACTGCCGCCGTTTTCTCACTGCAATATTTACTTTTCAGTTTCTGGCAACAAATGGCCACAAACCGATCAAAGGTGAAAGTGACGGTGAACCAGACAGAAGAGTCAGTGGCTGCATAAAGCAGGACGGCGTGGATATTACACTCGGGGACAGAGACCAGGAAATAAAACTGTTGTCAGTAAACAATGGGAATGTGCCTCAGTGTCAGGTCGAGGATAATGACCAGGAGATCCGCCGCTGCCATGGCCCCCAGGTAACGTCTGACACATGGAGACAATCCACAATCTTTATAAAGCAGGACGTAGATGGTCACTACGTTAACTGTGAGGAAGGAAAACAAACCCATTATCCATCAGCCTGGAGGCAAAGGGACCCGTTTGATTGGGGACACAGT
>NW_025180512.1:0-1188 GCF_004010195.1 Chiloscyllium plagiosum | reverse complement strand
GGAAAACGTATTCACCCCTTTAACTGTCTGAGGGGACTTCGGAACAGTGTCTCATTCTCCCTGAAATGGGATCTCTTCCCTCGGAATCTTATCGTTTGTTCAATTCACTGACGCCCGGCCGTTCACAAACAATGTCAGGGATAGAATATTTCGGGGAAGGTCAGTTTTAGAATGTTGGAGACAGAATGTTCCGGGGGACTCCTTGACCTTTCCATCAGATTTCCCCGCTATCCACTGCACGCTCCTCTCTGACCTATCAGTTCTCCCTAAACACCATCTACCGATCGCATTCTAAGAAACCTTCCCCCCAGCCCCAGGCCCAGCCCCAGCCCAGCTCCCTCCCAATCATCTCTCAGCCCCCCGGCCCGCAAGCCTCATTCCTGATTAAGGGCTTATATTCGAAATGTCGAATACCCTGTTCCGCGGATGCTATCTGACCTGCTGTGCTTTACCAGCACCGCACTCCCATTCAGTAAACAGTCTGACTCCGACATAGTCTCAGAATCAGGCCTGATGACTAATGTTTCATAAAGCCCCATCACTATATCCGTGCATATCCTGTCCTACCGGCAGGACACACCAACCACTGGTGGGGACACCCTGGGATACAGTCAGGGAAGGATTTACCCTGCAATTCCCCAACATTGATTCCAGAACCCTGGAAAGTTGATGGTAACAGGTCACAGATGGTCAACGAAATCGCCTGATGATGTACATCTCCTGCTCCCTCCGCCCCACCAGTCGGTGATAACTCAGTTCCCCTCCATGTCGAAAAAAAGTCAGAGGAAGTACTGAGGGTGACACGGGCACTGACCGTCCTCTGGGTGTGGGAGTTCATGTCCTTCACCAATGGTGTCTCCACAGGCCCACCACTGACTGAGGATGGAGGGGCCTCAAATACACATTAGCCAGACGGGGGGAAGTGATGGCGGGACAAAAAAGAGGGAAATGATCTCACCAAACCCCTTTTCCCAGATGGATCTTTCTTTAAGAGTATCTGTAGGAGCAGCCAGCACACAGTTCTGGTGATGGGAAAGTCTCAGCCTCATATTGAATACACTGATGCACTGTGTTATATGCCACCCCCTCCTGTGAAGTAGGACATACCTCTCAAGGACCGAACAAGTTGAAACTGGGAATCTGTGAGACACTGTGGGCTAGCAGCAGTGGCAGCATCAAGGGTCTTCC
>NW_025180511.1:0-2378 GCF_004010195.1 Chiloscyllium plagiosum | reverse complement strand
AGGGAACAGCAGTCCCTGTGTATAATACAGGGAAAAGCAGTCCCCGTATATAATAAAGGGAACAGCAGTCCCTGTGTATAATACAGGGAACAGCAGCAGCTATGTACAATACAGGGAACAGCAGTTCCCGTGTATAATACAGGGAACAGCAGTCCCTGTGTCTCATACAGGGAACAGCAGTCCCTGTGTATAATACAGGGAACAGCAGTCCTCGTGTATAATACAGGAAACAGCAGTCCCCGTGTATAATACAGGGAACAGCAGTCCCCGTGTATTATACAGGGAACAGCAGTCCCCGTGTATAATATAGGGAACAGCAGTCCCCGTGTATAATACAGGGAACAGCAGCACCATTGTAAAATACAGGGAACAGCAGTCCCCTTGTATAATACAGGGAACAGCAGCACCTTTGTATAATGCAGGGAACAGCAGCACGTGTGTATAATACAGGGAACAGCTGTCCCTGTGTATAATACAGGGAACAGCAGTCCCCGTCTATAATACAGGTAACAGCAGTCCCCGTGTATTATACAGGGAACAGCAGACCCCGTATATAATACAGGGAACAGCAGTCCCCGTGTATAATACAGAGAACAGCAGTCCCCGTGTATAATACAGGAACAGCAGTCCCCGCGTATAATACAGAGAACAGCAGCACCTGTGTATAATACTGGGAATAGCAGGACCAGTGTATAATACAGGAAACAGCAGTCCCCGTGTATAATACAGGGAACAGCAGTCCCCGTGTATAACACGGGGAACAGCAGCACCTGTGTATAATACAGGGAACAGCAGTCCCTGTGTATAATACAGGGAACAGCAGTCCCTGATTATAATACAGGAACAGCATTCCCCGTGTATAATACAGGGAACAGCAGTCCCCATGTATAATACAGGGAACAGCAGAACCTGTGTATAATACAGGGAACAGCAGCACCTGTGGACAATACAGGGAACAGCAGTCCCCGTGTATAATACAGGGAACAGCAGTCCCCGTGTATAAGACAGGGAACAGCAGCACCCGTGTATAAGACAGGGAACAGCAGCACCCGTGTATAATACAGGGAACAGCAGTCCCCGTGTATAATACAGGGAACAGCAGCAGCTGTGTATAATACAGGGAACAGCAGTCCCCGTGTATACTACAGGGAACAGCAGCACCAGTGTATAATACAGGGAACAGCAGTCCCCGTGTATAATAAAGGGAACAGCAGCACCTGTGTATAATACAGGGAACAGCAGTCCCCGAGTATAATACAGGAACAGCATTCCCCGTGTACAATACAGGAAAGAACAGTCCCCGTGTATAATACAGGGAACAGCAGCAGCTGTGTATAATACAGGGAACAGCAGCACCTGTGTATAATACAGGGAACAGCAGCACCTGTGCATCATACAGGTAACAGCAGCACCTGTGTATAATACAGGGAACCGCAGTCACGGTGTATAATACAGGGAACTGAAGCATCAGTGTATAATTCAGGGAACAGCAGTCCCCGTGTATAATACAGGGAACAGTAGTCCCTGTGTATAATACAGGGAACAGCAGTCCCTGTGTATAATACAGGGAACAGCAGTCCCCATCTTTAATATAGGGAACAGCAGCACCTGTGTATAATACAGGGAACAGCAGTCCCCGTGGCTAATACAGGGAACAGCAGTCCCTGTGTATAATACAGGGACCAGCAGTTCCCATGTATAATAGAGGGTACAGCAGCACCAGTGTATAATGCAGGGAACAGCAGTCCCCGTGTATAATACAGGGAACAGCAGTCCCTGTGAAGAAGACAGGGAACAGCAGTCCCTGTGTATAATATAGAGAATCGCAGTCCCTGTGTCTAATATAGAGAATAGCAGTCCCTGTGTCTAATGTAAAGAATAGTAGTCCCTGTGTATACTATTGAGAATAGTAGTCCCTTTGTATAATGTAGCGAATAGTAGTCTCTGTGTATAATATTGAGAAGAGCAGTCCCTCTGTCTAATATAGAGAATAGCAGTCCCTGTGTATAATATAGAGAATAGCAGTCTTTGTGTCTCATATAAGAGAATAGCAGTCCCTCTGTCTAATATAGAGAATAGCAGTCCCTGTGTATAATATAGAGAATAGCAGTCTTTGTGTCTCATATAAGAGAATAGCAGGCCCTCTGTCTAATATAGAGAATAGCAGTCGCTGTGTCTAATATAGAGAATAGTAGTCTCTGTGTTTTATATAGAGAATAGCAGTCTCTGTGTATAATATAGAGAATAGCAGTCCCTGTGAATAATATAAAGAATAGCAGTCTCTGTGTATAATATAGAGAACAGCAGTCTCTGTGTATAATATAGAGAATAGCAGTCCCTGTGAGTAATATAAAGAATAGTAGTCTCTGTGTATAATA
>NW_025180510.1:0-2378 GCF_004010195.1 Chiloscyllium plagiosum | reverse complement strand
TGTAAAATTATGCTCACCTCGTGACAATCATTTTCACCCTTTGAAGATGTCTCTGGAGATTTAATCTGTCTGTAACTCTCACCATCTTGTTCAGCTCTATCAAGTTACCACTCATCCTTCTTTACTCCAATGATAAAAGCCAAGCTCTCTCAACCTTTCTTCATAAGACAATCCCTCTAGTCCAGGCAGCATTCTGGTAAATTTCCTCTGCACCCGCTGTAAAGCTTCCATATCCTTTCTATAATGAGGCGACTAGAACATTTCAAATGTGGTCTCACCAGAGTTTTATAGACCTGCAGCATAATCTTGCGGCTCTTCAACTCAGTCCCCCTGCGAATGAAAACCAACACACCATACGGCTTCTTAACAACTCTATCAACTTAGGTGGCAAATGAGAGACCTGCAGACATGGACCCCAAGATCCGTTTGATCCTACGCACTTGTATGAATCCTATATTTGACCCAGTAATCTGCATTCAAATTCGACTTCCAAAATGAATCCCTTCACAAAATACGAAATTGGAACAGAATTAGGCCATTTAGCCCCTTGGATCTGCTGTGCCGTTTGGTCACAGCTAAAATGTTTCTCAGCCACATTCTCCTGCCTTCACCAACTGACCATTGATTCCCTTATTCATGAAAAACATACTTATCTCTATCTTAAAGAAATCACTGTAAATGTGTGCGGGCATGTGCATGTGTTTGTGTGTAAGTGTCCATATCTGTATGTATGTGTGCTGTGTGTTTAATGTGTCTATGTATGTTTGTGTGCATCTCTGTGAAATGATGGCTCTGTGATTTTGGGGGTAAATCCATTGAAATTGAGATAAACCCTTACTCCCCTCCTTCACCTCTACGTCTGTCCCTGTAAAGTTTATAGTCATACAATGCCACCCTCTGCTGGTCTCCCCATGCCACTGCACAAGTGTCTGTTTTTTCTATCAGAGGACATCAAATACTGTGAATTTCTCACATTGTACGGCTGTTTGGTTTTGCAAATATCTCTGGATGCACAGAACAGTTTTGTCTGATACCTAGATATATTACCACCACCACTGGGCCAGTTTCAGGACTTTTCAACCCTTTCTCACTTCCACCTTGTAGGGCTGAATTATAGAATATTTCAATTTAAAGAACGTTTAATAAATTCATCGCATCACCTTACAAATGATTTGGTCAGAGTTGCTTGGATGCAGTTGCAGTGGAAATACTCTTAAGGTGTACACTCTGTGTAACGAATAATCTTCAAAGACAAATCGCATCCACATTGCAGAGCCAGCACAGATATTACTCAGGAGCATTCACCACTCTGAATGTCCTCAGTACAATTATGATCCCCTATACCCAACTGTGTGTGTGTGTGTGCATGTGCAGATGTTGCTGTTAGTTTGGATGGTGCTATGATCTACCTCCCTGTCCCCACCTCCTAGACTGAATCCCTTATGGTTTTCTCCCTCCACTGCCATCAATGCAGTAGAGTGTGAAGGCCAGCAGAGGCGGACATTGCATCACTTTAAACACCACAGAGGCTGGCAGATCCGCTGTGCACACGGATACGCACAGAGACACGCAGATACACACAGATATGAATATAGATACACAGGCACACATGGAGACTGGTGCGGTCACACAGATACTAAAGCACACAGAGAGAAATGTCAATACTCTGATGCACGTGCACACACAGATATACAGGCGTGAGTACAGACGCACCACAAACACTGACACACTGACGTTTATACAGACATGCAGAATCTGCCAGTATTTATTTTTCGCGTGGTGACTTCCTCAATATTACACTCGTGTGGTGTGTGCCAATATTTCTGTTGATCCGTAGGGATTCCTCTGCGCCCTCACTATAGCTTCTACATCTTTCCTATAACAAGGCGACCAGAACTGAACACAATGTTCCAAGTGTGCTGTTACGACACAGCAATGAACCCGTTTGTGAATTAAACCAAACACCCAGAAAAGCTTACCTTGCCTTATAATCAGTTAAAGCACCCATCCTCCTCCTCTAACCAAAAACAAAGTAGCTGTGCCACAGCTTGGAAAGTTAACGAGTTTTTTTATTCCTTTTTTTCAACAGTCTCTTTGGGAATTTAGACTAGTGGGAATGGAGGTTAAGGCAGTTGAATGTTCCTCCTGCAGAATGTGGGAGGTAAGGGTCACCACCAGTGTCCATGCTGACTACATCTGCTGGAAGTGCACCTGACTCCAGATCCTTGAAAACCGCGTTAGGGAACTGGAGCTGGAGCTGGATGAACTTCGGATCATTCGGGAGGCAGAGGGGGTTATTGAGAGGAGTTACAGGGAGGTAGTCACTCCTAAGGTACAAGAAAAACGCAGATGGGTTACAGTCAGGGGACGGAAAGGGA